>NC_051069.1:89536783-89681783 GCF_004664715.2 Peromyscus leucopus | reverse complement strand
AAATCCTTCTCTAGCTTTTCCACTTTTGACTAACATAAAAGAAATGTCTGCTTTGGCTATCTTAACTTGGATGAACACACTCCTCTCTTGCATTCCTCACTGATTCCCTGATACTCTCCTGTCTCATTTCCTTTAATAAGTCAGACCTTTCACAGAATCCAAGATCACTGAGCACCACAACTCTGTAACCGTCAGTCAGCTAGGTTTAAGATGGGGCTACAGCACTGAACCTCCCCTAAATAACTGGACTGTGTTAAATGAACCTTTACTGGGAATAATCAAAGGAAAATTCCATCATGGATCATGTTAAGAAAGAAAGCTGTCTAAAAATCTTACTATTTGGGACATTCCATCAATTATATCATTTGCTGGCTTTTCCATTATTTTCTGTGACTTTAGAAATTCTTTCTCATTTTTCCTTAGTCTTTGTTGGTAATATGGACGTGCTATACTACATCTAATGTATATGAGTTATTGAGCTCTCAACTCAGGTCTGTATATCTGCAGGGAAAATGCATTCTTCTAAGCCCTAATGACTCACATTTTTATAGTTTTGTAATATTCCACTGTATAGTTGGACCATTACTCTACCCTCTTCTATTGATATTATATTTTTAACATTCCATTGTTACGGATTATGGTATTTGACAAATCATCCAATATACGTCATTTAATTGTAGTCAAATTTCTAAATGGTCTTATTAAATAAAAAACACGGAGCCAAATATAGGTGTGAAAGCCTTAGAGATCAAGGAAATAGGGAAAGCCACAGCTATCATCAACTTACCTGATCAACTTGGCAGCTTCCAAATACGAGTTACGTCCTGTCTACCCACGCCTTTATGGCCTTGCTGTTCTGCCCCCTCATTGGCTATCTTAGTCCAGCTACCTCACTTCCTCTTCCTACACAGCTCTGTCACTTTCTGTCTGTCTGTACAGACTTCCGGGTCACTATGGTTGGTACTGGGATTAAAGGCGTGTGTCACTATTTGCTTGGCTCTGTTCCCTAGTGTGGCCTTGAATACACAGAGACCTTGCCTGCTAAGTGATCGCATTAAGGGTGTGTGTTACCACTGCCTGATTTATATGTTTACTTAAAATGGCTTGCTATTTCCTCTGACCTCCAGGAAAACTTTATTTATTAAAGCACAAATAAAATATCACCACATTTCAGCACAAATAAAATATTACTACGTTTAATTTATAAGATGAATTCCTAGAACACAGCATGCAAATAAGCATATCCAAACTGTAGTTGTAAAGAGTCTACAAAGACATAAAAGGGTTTTACAGAAACCAAGCAATGATGGATGCAGTACCCTCACATTAAGCAGCAGTTCGGAAGCATTTCCATGTCTTGGCCTAAAGGGACAGGACATGAAACACCAGAACCAAAAGAAGTAGCTGTGTGAAAAGGGCTCCTGGCAGGATTTAGAAATTTTGCAATCCTAGGCAACTCACCTGAAAGCAAGCTACTAGAAGCACACATTCAGCCCTCTTCGTGTCCTCAGCAGCCTGGCGATGACACCTGTTGACCTCCAGTAGACCAGGGAGCTCCCTGATGTGGTCCATCAGGTCAGCCTCCTGGAGCACAGAGAGAAAGGAAGGATAAACAGGAAATATCCAGTTTAATAGGTGATGTGTGCCTTATGCATTTACTGGGATGCAACAATAATTAAAGGTCTGATTTGCCTCTTTTGTAGGGCAGTTTTGTTTACTTGTTTTTCCACTTTTAAAAATTATAAGTCACAGCCGGGCGGTGGTGGCGCATGCCTTTAAATCCCAGCGCTCAGGAGGCAAGAGGCAGGCGGACCTCTGTGAGCTCGAGGCCAGCCTGGGCTACAGAGTGAGTTCCAGGGAAGGCACAAAGCTACACAGAGAAACCCTGTCTCAAACAAACAACAAACAAAAAATTACAAGTCACAAGTGACGGCCCAGCTGTTAAAAGCACTGGCTGCTCTTACAGAGGACCTGGGCTACCTCCCCAGCACCAACATGGTTGCTCACCACTGTGTGTAACTCGTTTCAAGGGATCCAACACCCTCTTCTGGCCTCCCAAGGACCCTGAACACACATAGCACACAGACAAACACACACAAAATAATAAAATAAAAATTTTAATTAATTAAAAAATACAAGTCACAAGATGGGGGTGGGAGAGATAAGCTTTGCCTCCAATTGCCTTACAGCAATGGAAGAAAATAACAATAAGAATTCAGTCAATTTAAATATAAAAAAAATAAGCCTAACCAACTAGAATACTGTGAGTCGTGACCCCTTTGCAAGATCAAATGACCTTTTTACAAGGGTCTCCTAAGACATCAGAAAACACAGACATTTACATTATGATTCATAACAATAGCAAAATTACAGTTATTAAGTAACAATGAAAATAATTTTATGGTTGGGGGTCACCACAACATGAACTACCTTCTATTAAAGGGCTGCAGCATTAGGAAAGTTGAAAACTACTGAACCAGAAAGAGAAAAGAGAATACAATCTGCTGGGAAATATACTGTAAGGAAGTTAAAGAGAGGAAATTTTGGCCGGGCAGTTGGAATGCATGCCTTTAATCCCAGCACTAAAGAGGCACAGGCAGGCGGATCTCTGTGAGTTCGAGACCAGCCTGGGCTACAGAGTGAGTTCCAGGAAATGCACAAAGCTACACAGAGGAAACCCTGCCTCAAAAAACCAGAAAAAGAGAGGGGGGAGGGGGAGGGGGAGAAGGGGAGGAGGACATTTTTGTGTAGCAGTAACAATTGAAACACAGAGGAAAATGCATGTGTAAGTTTAATTAGGAAGTCTCAGCAGACACCCTAAAAAGCTACTGAATCAAACTAGAGGGAGAGTTAGATATTAATTAAAATAAATACCTAGAACAGTGAAGCCAAATCAGAATATTTTAGTCAGTCACAATGTATGCACACAAAAGCACAGACCTTACAGCACAAACTAATGGTGACATAAACAAGGCAAATGTTTTTTAGATCAATGAGTGGGTAAAGTTTATTTTTTGGGGTGTGGGGAGTAAAGTTTATTAAAATGATTGTTATGGAATAATGACTACCACCATGAAACAACAGTATTTTAGTAATAATTTAAAGACTTTTTTAAAAAGCTGTCTTCAAATTATTAGACTTAAGAGGCAAAAAAAAGGTGGGGATTGTAACCTATTATTTATAGACATATAAATAGTAAAGTAAAATAGTTCCTGATAAAAAATCTTTGTGGGTTTTGTCCATAAAGCATTCACAGAATACATATTAGGACACAAAGCATCCAAAAAACCTTCTGATTAAAAGAAGGTGGACTGGCTGCATGTTGCAATTTTCAGCTCCCACACCATGTAAATAAGAGTTACAGATGGTGGTGGCTCATGCCTGTGACCTCAGCATCCAAGAGACCAATGAGCTACATCATGAGTTGGAGACAGCCTGAAATATATAGCAATAGAGGATGATAGTTACAAAAAAAAAAAAAAGAAAATCAGAGAACCACCTTAAAGAAGAGAAGTTCTAGGTGAGACCAGGATCAGAGCAAAGGAGCCAGCAACTGAGGCTCTTTGTGACAGAATACAAGGGGGTAATTGTTAACAGATGGTCGGAGCAGCACTTAGTGATCCCTACCTGAATTTGACTAAAACCTAGAACAAGGAAGACACCAGAAGCAGCATTCACATAGGTCCAACTCTGTACACCCCCATCCTGTCCCTAAAAGAGACAAAAGCAAAGAATATGGGAACTTAGAAAAGAAAGCAGCCACTGAAAAGACACTTAGAGCAGAGCAGACCAGACCATCTTCCCAACCCTTTTTGATGGAAACCCCAGTGATCCCACTTCCCCTTCCTAAGCAACCAGTAGGATGGGGGCAGCAGTCTGTTCCCAGGTACAAAGACAAGTGAAAAAATGCCAGACAGTTGAGAAATAACAAAAAAATATAAATGTGAGGACTCACTATTGGAAGAAGTCAATACAGAAATCAGAACAAGAAATCAAAATGAGTGCTCATAGGAATAAAAAAATATACTCTAAAAGACTACAGCTAGTGTTTTAGAAATGGGGAAATTTGTTTTGTTTTACTGTGGGGGTGGGACATAATTTTAAGGGTCCATATGCTGTGGTGCATATCTGGAAATCAAAAGTCAACTTTCAGACAAAGATTCTTGCCACTTATGGGATCCGGGAATCAAATGCAGGTAGCCAAGCTTGCAATAGGCTCTTTTACCAGAGCCATTTCACAGACCCGGGGAAAAAAAATGTTTTTAGTGAAAACTGTAGCATGATACTGAGTGGAATGGACACAGTTGAAAACATTGTTATTTTGATTCAAATGCTGGGGTTTTAAAACACCTCTAGAAAACAACAGGAATATTTTCTAGAATTTTAGCTATTGAAGCAAATTTTTAAAATGCATGGGAGCAGGACCCTTTTCCTACCCGTTACAAATGTTTCAGATCTTATGGGTGCTGTCACAACTGTGCAATAGATGGAGGTATATATAAGCAAATGTTCGTCACTGCGTTCCAATGGAACTTTCAAAATAGGCCCAAAGGCACTAATTGCATAGTGTTTCACATCACAAAATATTCCTGTGGTTTTTTTTCTTTGAAATTTAAAAAGGTAAAAATATTCTTAGCTCATAGATTGTACCAAAACACATGTGAAGATAGTTTGGGCTCATCGTATAGTTTATCAACCCCTATATGAGAGTGAATTTACTGTACAAAAAAAAGAAAGAACTAGAAATCTTCAGTAAAAAAAATACATTACCCACGAAGTGAATGCAAAAAGAACCGAGCAGCATTGTGTAACTACTTTTCTCCACTCTGGGGTCAGACGCCTGACTAGAGCAACTGAAGGCAGGCAGGCCTGTGTGGCTCCCGGCTCCAAGGCTTTAGTCCACCATGGGAGCAGAAACTGGAGGCTGCGGTCACAATAAACCCCAGTTGGGAAACAGAGATGAATACTGCTGTTCAACTCCTTTCTTCTTTTTATTCAGTCCAGAACTCCAGCCATGGAGTGCTGACACCATATTTAGGACAGGTCTCCCCACGTCAACTAACCTAATATTTAAAAATTCCTTCACGGGCATGTCTAGAGATGTGTGTTCCTTCAAGTTGGCAGTCAAATTTAACATCATAAATATCATTCAAGTACTGCTATGAAAATAACTTTAGGGACTGGAGAGATGTCTCAGTGGTTGAGAGCATTTGCTGTTCTTTCAGAGGACCCAGATTCAGTTCCCAGCACCCATATGGCAGCTCACAACTAACTGTCTGTAATTCCACGGGTTCCAATGTGCTTTGCTGGCCTCCAAGGGCACTGCACACAATAGTGTACTTACATGTAGGCAAAACACTCAAGTAAAAGAAAAATCTTTTTTAAAAAGAAAACTTCCAATTCAGAATTCCACATCCATTAAAAATGTGAGATTCAAATAACACATTTTGGGGGTTTCATGGATGCAAAATTTTGCTTCTCACAAAATTTGCTTTCTGATATTTCTGAAAAAAATATCAGCTTATACTCACCATGAAAGTAAATGGGACCTTTGTACAGGAAATAGTGAAATGCTCTAAGTTATTATAGGCTGGAGGTGCAGCTCATTAGTAGAGCATGCGTTTTAACATGTGCAAAGCCCTGAATTTAATCCCCAACAACTCCCCACCCCACCCCCAAAAAAGCAATTGTGAGTAATGAAATATATCAGTTACTTTTCTATTGCTGTGATAAAACACCATGACCAAAACCAACTTAAAGAGAAAGGAGTTTATTTTGTCTTATGGTATAAGAGTCAGTCATGGCAGGGAAGCCTGAGGTCCAAGAGTTCAACATATGAGTCTATGGGGGCAGTTTTCATTTACACATAAACAGTCTGTTGATATCAGTTAATGTCCAGAAAATAAAAGGAGTGAACTACAATAGTTGTAACTCCAGGTGACTATCTCAACAAAAATCACTGTAGGGGCTTAGAGATTAAGAGCACACCCTGCTCTTGTAGAAACCTGAATTCACTTCTGAGCTCCCATGTCAGGCACTTGTGGTTTGCCTGGAACTGGCTATGTAGACCAGGCTGACCTTGAACTCAGAGATCCACCTGCTTCTCCTCTTTAAGTGATGGAATAAGAGGTATGTACCACCAAGTATGGCTTACATATTTTTTAAAAGATTTATTTTATCTATGTGCATCTGTGTGTTTGTATGAGTACCCAGAAAGACCAGGAAGTGGTGTTAGATTCTTTGGAGCTGAAATTAATAGGCATATGTGAGCGACCCAGTGAGGGAGCTGGGATCCAAACTCTGGTCCTCTAATAAAGCAGTAAGCATTCTTTCCTTTTTTTTTTCCCCCAGAGCTCAGGACCAAACCCAGGGCCTTGCGCTTAGGCAAGCGCTCTACCACTGAGCTAAATCCCCAACTTTTTTTTTACTTTTTTTTTTTTTTACTTTTTTTTTCAGTAAGCATTCTTAACCCCTGAGCTCTCTCTCCAGGCCCTTTTTAGCACTCCCCCAACTGAATTTTTTGTAACCTCCTTTAAAGAGAAGGGGGGGGGGGAAGGTAGCAGGTCTAAATACATAATATGTTTAAAATATAATTGGATCAAAAAAAATTTCAAGTTATGGTAGCACCAAGTGGCAGTGTGCATGGAATGAAGAGGAGGCAGGGATGCAAGTAAAGGGTCAAGGGGGAGGCGCAGTCACCAGCTGTTGTGAAATTCAACCAGTACATATGAGATGCTCTTGTCCCGAACTCTTCTCATGTGGTGGGAGATAAGGCTTAAGGAGAACACATGTGGGTGCTGAAGTCCCTAGGGAAGAGAAGCCACAGCCTGTACAGCGGGTGCTAGAATGTCAACAAAGGAAAGGGAAGGCCTGTTACACAGGATTAACAGCTGACTGGTCCCAAAGCCAGACTGGGCCTATACCTAACAGCCAAAGGCTACAACCTGGGCTTCACCTCATGAAGAAGTACAGATGTCAGAGTGAATAAATGTCACACAGAAAATGATGAGACCCGTGTCAGAAAAAGGAAGAATGTCTGAGGCTCGGGAGCCACCAAGAGCTGGCCAAGTCACCAGCTGGCCAGGTTACCTGACTCTTCCAGCTCAGTTTCAGAACATCCTGGTAACTCCCTTCCAGCATCACTGTGAGACCCAGAGCTGCTAACAGCTGGCATCTAGCTCCAGGGAACAGTCGCTGTGGCTACTCTGGGTAAAGAGTTGGAGTCTGTAACATTACGCACATGAAAATTTCGAGTTAGGCAATACTAAACTCAAATCTTTGTTGTACCACTTACTAGTGTGATCCTGGGTTTCCAAGCCTCAGTATCCCTCCACAATGAAACCTCTGCCACACCATGCTACTTTAAGATTTAAAGAAGACAATGAATATAAATAAAGTCTTTGGACCCAGTTCTTTGTAAGAAAAAGCAGTGTCTATTTACTTCTACAGCTTCTGTGACCGTGGTAACATTTACCTAACCTCTAGCAAATAGAGTTTAGTCAGCTGTAACTAGCAGTCATCACCTGTGCTGTTTGCTTCCTTCCCAGAGCACAGGACAGTGCACCACTGATAACAGTAAATATGTGAGATGGCACATGTAATATCTCCAACAGAACCTGGAATATGGATGAAAACAGACTGGCCTACTTACTTATCTTAGCACTAGACTGTGGGCTTCTCAAAAGCAAAGACCCTTGTTTCGATCTTGTATGTAACCCTATCACCTAGGAGATTGTTAGGGATGTGCCTCAGCAAATATTTACTGTAAGGCACAGAAAACATTACTTCAGCCAATCCCACCAAAAAGATGTCCTCTCCAAGCCCAGAACACACACCCTTCCAAAAGGCACTTCAAATTCTTCCCATCAAACAACAGTGGCAGGTTGTCCCTGTGTCATGCTCTACCTCCCGCTTCAGTCACTAGCCAATAAATGATTCCAGGTCTAAGGCTGCATACACTGTAGATAAACATGGCTTGAGGACAGAGGATCACAACAAAGAACAGCATGAAAATCCAACCTAGTAATGAACCCAGAAAGACCAGAGTCCTACCAGCACAAAAGTATGAGGAAAGCAGGTTACAGCATTATTTATAATTAGCATCCTCGTGTTTTCTACAACAATGTAAATTAGGATCCCAGCACCCACACAATAAATAAGACCAGTGTTCCCAAAAATGCCTGTAACCCCAGCTCTAAAGTGGGTTGCTGGCTTCCAGCCTAGGTGAGAAAACTGAGCCCTAGTTTCTGTGAGAAACTATCTCACAGAAGTAGAAAGTAACAGAAGACGACACCAACACCCTTTTCTGTATTTCACACACACACACACACACACACACACAGGCATGGGCACTCATAAACATGCACATATACCAAGACGGCTACACAGCTAAATTTGGGGGGGGGGCAGCAAGATGAATCAGTGAGTAATTGTTAAAATCTATAAACCTGAGTTTGATCCCCCAAACATACATAAAGGTGGAGAGAACCAATTCCACAAAGTTGTCCTCTGGCCTCCACATGACTTCACAACATACATACCCATCGTGCATACACATAATAATTAATTTTAAAAACACCTTTTGTCAAGCAATCCAGAGAGAACTATTAATATGTTTCAGTATATTAAGTACCAATGTTACTAGCATTCAAAAGTGGCTTTAATGCTTCAGAATGTTCCCTAAAGCACTAACTTGTCCATTTAGGTAGTTTAAAAGACCCATCCATCCAGACATAGTTGCACACACATGTAATCCTAAGATTTGGGCATTTGAGGTCAGCCCGGATAGATAAGGAGACCATCTCTTTTTAAAGGACTTTTGTTTTAAGGTGCTGGAGGATGGCTCAGCACTTGCTGCTTTGCAGAGGACCCGTGCCAGCACCTACTTGGCAGCTCACAACCATCTATAACTCCAGTTCCAGGAAATTTTGCACCCTCTTCTGGCCTCTGCGGGCAGTGGGCACATATAGTAATATGCAGGCAAAACACACAAAAAATTAAAATGATCTATTTTAACAGTTTTGTTATGTTTTTGTTTGGATTGGTTTTTTTTTTTTTTTTTAATGGACTCTTTATTTTGTTTTGTTTTTTGAGAGGGGGTATTTTGTTTTTCAAGACAGGATTTCTGTGTAGCCCTGGCTGTCCTGGAACTTGATCTGTAGACCAGGCTGGCCTTGAACTCACAGAGCTCCACCTGCCTCTGCCTCATGAGTCCTGGGATTAAAGGTGTGTGCCACCACTGCCCGGCTTTATTAAGTGTTCTTAATTAGGCAGATAACTTTCTGAGGTAGGAAAGTAGGTTGGTAGACATTCAGAACTTTTACTGTATTTGTGTGTATGTCCCCTCCTTCTATCTTGTGTCATAGGGATGGAACTCGGCTTGGCAGCAAGCACCCCTAACTGCTGAGCCATCCCATAGGCCCATATCAGGAAACTTGGTAAAGTTGGGACAGTTTTTAAGAAACTAGACAAAGGAAGTTCCATGAACTAAATGTCTGATATTCAAAACATTTGACTAAATTTCAATAAAGGGCTTAAGATGTTTTTAATTTAAAATACAAGGTCAAGCCTGTCAGCATTCAATATGGAGAAGAGCTCCCAAGTCTCTGCCCCTGAGGAGCTACTGATGATTGATGGCTTCTAAGGAAGAAGCCGTCATTTTGTTGTTGTTTGGGTTTTTTTTTTGGGGGGGGGGTTTGTTGTTGTTTTTTGAGACAGTTTCTCTGTGTAGCTTTGGAACCTATCCTGGAACTCGCTCTGTAAACCAGGCTGGCCTCGAACTCACAGAGATCCACCTGCCTCTGCCTCCTGAGTGCTGGGATTAAAAGCATGTGCCACCACCAGCATGCACCTGAGGCAGTTTTAAGGGTGTGGTCCCTGGTTGACCATGCTCCATCAGGTGGCTCCACACCCATGAGTATAAAGGCAACACAGATTGATTTGTTCAATAATTTAAAAAATTTGGAGAGATGACTCAGCCATTCAAGGCTAGGCTCACAACGCGCACGCACGCGAGCAAGTGCAGTGTGTATTTAAATTACATGGAATATATATATATATATATATGTGAATGGCATGAAATTAGGAGGTACAGAGCTGGGTGGATATGAAAGGA
Source organism: Peromyscus leucopus (assembly GCF_004664715.2). Lineage (NCBI taxonomy): Eukaryota > Metazoa > Chordata > Mammalia > Rodentia > Cricetidae > Peromyscus > Peromyscus leucopus. The sequence goes on along the minus strand of NC_051069.1, from coordinate 89,671,669 downwards.
GTTTGTGGGAGGAGTGGGGCTAAATATGAACAATATACATTGTATGCATATATGAAATTCTCAATGAAAATATATCAAAGTAGGGGGCTGGAGAGATGGCTCAGTGGTTAAGAGCACTAACTGCTCTTCTAGAGGACGTGGGTTCAATTCCCAGCACCCACATGGCAGCTAACAACTGTAACTCCAAGATCTGACACACTCACATAGACATACATTCAGGCAAAAGCATCAATGGAAATAAAGATAATTTTAAAAAAAAAAAGAAAAAGAAAATATATCTAAGTAAAGCTGGACATGATAGCACATATCTTTAATCCCAGCATTCTAGAGGCATATGCAGGTAGAGCTCTTTTGAATTCAAGGCCAGCCTGGTCTACATGACTTTCAGGCTAGCCAGGGCTACATAGTGGGAACCTGTCTTAAAAGGGAGAGAAAAGGCTAGGGATGTGGCTCAGTTGATAGAGTGCTTGTTTCTCACGCACCAAGCTCAGTTCTAGACTCGGACCTAGTTCATAGACTGGATGTGGTAGCGCCTGCCTGCAGTCCCAGTACTTAGAAGACAGAAGTAGCAGGATCCAGAGTGAGTTTGAAACTACATGGGCTGCATGAGAGACCCTGTCTCAAGAAAGTCAAAATGTAATTCACACTTCTCCTCTGGATTATAAAAGGCTCCAAAGTGAAGAACCAGTGAATGTTTTATTCTGTGGTTATACCCACATGTCCTAGATTTCCCACAGCAAGCCCTGACTCAAATACTCAGTGTATTGAGCAACTGGTTGGATTCAAAGGGAAAGAAGGAAAGGACACAATTGGGATTCTGGCTGTGAGTAGCACATAGCTCACTAAAACAGGGAGAAAGCAGTCAGCAGGAAAGTGAGTTCAGGTGTAAGTACGCTGCTATCATCCTAGAAGAGTCATCCAGTAGACAGCCAGACTATGGCAGCTCAGCAGCACAGGTGAAGTGGTGGGTAAACACAGGAAAGACCACAGTTGCCCAGGAGTGCAGACAGTTCAGTCCACAGCCTGCCTGCCAGTTCTGCTGAAGGAGTAAGAGATAGATCAGGCTTCAACTGCACTAGTTCTAGGCTGAGTGGTTCTATGAGATGTAGGTATAAGCCTCTGGCAGTGCAGGTTTAGTTCTATCCTTAGACTGTAGTAACTAGATGCCGACAGGACCCTCCCAGTTAGGAGTCAAATGTATCTCAGGTGTTGCCTGGTGAGTTTCTATAGCACTAACCCCCAAAAAAGGTACTGAACCACCCCTTTTGGTTTAGTCTGTTTTGTATTGCAGCCTTACCTGGCTGGCCTGGAACTCAGTGTATACCAGGATGTACCCTGTACCTGGCTTGTATGGTGTTGGGGGAAGGGTTGGTTTTATTCACAAATAATCTTGCCCCTCAATAGGGTTATGTGTCACAGTCATACTCTGCTAAGCCCTAGTACTTCTCTGTGAAAATGAGAGCTACATTTGGTAGTTTCTGATGTAGACCCTGATCACCCCCATCTAGTAGTTGGAAGCTCATGAATCAAGGAAATCAATGTAGTGTTTGGTAACATGTCCAAAGTCACACACTGATCAGCTGTAGATTCAAATCTGGACTCCATAATCCATGTTTTAATCCTTTAGCCACCATTCCAAGTGGCCTCCGGAGTTCTTCGAGGAGGCTGGTTCCATTCATTCCATCATTCCTGTTACACTGTATCCTAACATCTGGTTCAAGCTCAGCAATTTGAGTTCAAATACTTACTGAATTAGTGTCACTTCTGATTTTAACTCTGAAAATACACCTTTTTCTCAGACCTGTGCTGAGGTACTTTAGATACTAGCAGCATGCACAAAGCAAGTTAGGAACCAAGGAAAGAAAAACACCTTCCATTTTGACAGGAATAAGCAGTCCTGACTTATCATGGCTAAAATTAACTTTGATACCACTCCATACCCCATAAAGCAAAGCTACTCTCATAGTGCATACTGCCTCCTTACCTAGAATATCCCATTGCCATGGACACCTAAAGGATGAAGAGTGGTGGAATAGGAACAAATTAATAATGGAGGATCTTTGCAGTGAGCAAGTTTGAGCATCATGAGCTAGAATCACGGGGAAGTTTTCCAAACATTAGGTAGACCTTTTTAAATGTTTAACCTCTATTCACAATGTTCTGGATTGGGGGAGGGGGGGTGTTGGAGAGGTGGTTCATTGGTTATGTGTACTTGTCGCCCTTGCAGAGAACCCAAGTTTAGTTCCCAGAACCCACATGGCAGCTTACAACCATTGTAATCTAGTTCCACGGGATCCGATACCCTCTTCTGATCTCCATGGGCATCACACACGGTACACATTGCATACATGCAGGCCACACGCATACACATAAATAGATGTAAAAAGCAAAGTTAGGGGGCTGAATATGGGCTCCAGGATAAAGCACTTCTCTAGTATGTGTAAGGTCCAAATAACAAGGCTACACTAATGATATCAAGTACTGTTAACATAAAATGTAATTCAATGACATTTTCTAGGCTCAAATTAGTATCAGAATACTTACTTCAGTACCTCAGAGCAGGCAACCATCATTCACAAGAGTTAAATATTGAATCTGGGAGTCATAGCATTTCAAGGCTCTAAGGAACAATGACAATTAGAATTCTTCCTAGCATAAACAGGAGGAAAATCCACAAGCAGACTTGAAGTCTGTAGCAGATACACTTGCACATCTAAATGTGTCAGTAGGGCACAAGGAGGGAGGCTGTAATACAAAAGCAGTCAATAAGTTCCCCTCTTTAGAAATACCATTGAAAACACTCGTAAAACTCCTAACTCTGCTTTTCAACAAACCCTAACAGACTTGAGCTTTAGGGAGCAGGAAGGGCTTCTTCTCTAGACTGTGACCTCTTCAGAGCGGCTCGATTGTGAGTAAGCTGCCAGTTAAGTGAGGGTGATTTTTCAGACTGGTCTTCCAAATCTCTGCATTGCTATATTGACCCATATCCAGATGTTTATAATTCTTTAAGAAAAAAAAAATCAACTCATTTTGCTTTGTTCCAGCTCCTTTGAAGATTATGAAGCAGATGAACCTGTGTCTCCCTCTGAATTTGGAAACAAGGGTAATAAAGTAGTAACTTCAAGCCTTTCAGAGAGATGTGGAAAGCTTCAGTCAGTGGATGAAGAGTAGCTGCCAACATCTACACAGAAGGATGGTGTGGAGAGATGGTCTAGTTTGCACACTGCTTTGTAAAGGCTTTGATTGCTCCAAGTGCACTAGAAACTAAAATGCTCTTAAGTAGTTCAGCACAGGAGATCCCTCCAGTTTGCCGAAAACCTCCTGCAGAGAGAGCTCTTCCTTGGAAGTACATACTGTCATCAGTTTCCAAAGTCTGCAGTCTGAAATCTACACCCCTCAGTGTATGGAGGCTCTCTTGGAAACAAGGCCAAGCACAGGTCTCTGCACAGAAAGAAGCTGCCTTAGTGTTGGCCAGCTTCCCTGGGGCCCCCCGGGCTCCTACAAAACCTAGAAGAAAACTTCACTTGCAGAAAACTTACGTCAAAGATTCTGAAACTTGGACAAGGGCCTCTAGAATTGACTTTGTTCTAGTAACAAAAGCACTGCCAAACATCTCAGAGACTACTTATGTGTACTGGAGTTCAGGGACCTTGAACTTACCTGGTTTAATGTAATTTCACCATGACCTGCCAAACTGCTAGTCACTTTACATTCTCAGGTATTGTAACCACTAGGCCCTTCCAACTCTGCTGGCAAGCTCGGCAGCCTCTGCATCTGACTGTGGGTCTTGTACAAAATCTCAAGAAAAATCCTTAAAGTGAAGGTAAGGGCAGAATCTGGCACTTATGATAACATTTATAGCCAACTATTGGGTGATTATTAATCTACAGATTAGTTGATGATCTATCTTCATTTCTAGCAGGCCTACTTGAAGACTTAAGGAACGTGATACACCATGAAAACTTCTCACTATACAGATTTCCTCCCTTTCTTGAATACTAGAGTAAGCCAAAAGAAAGGCTCAAACTAAACAGTATTCCTTACTGGTTAGAAACTACTACACCAGATATTTCATCCACCTCATTATCAAACTTGGAAGAAAACAATTCTCACCCACAGTAGAAATTACTATAGTGATAAATTCAAAATCCTGTATTTTTCAACAGGCCACCAAGCAGCCAAATCCTACAGTGCTCATTGTCACCCTTCATGCTGGAAAAAAAAAAAAAAAAAAAAAAAAAAAAACTAAAAAAGGATGGACATCTCTAAAAATCACAGCAACTTCTTATTATCCATGTCTGCCAAAGCCATCAACTTTTCCCTATCCCGTTTGTTTTGTTTTGAAAGTCTTTTAAAGGATCAGAATAACCTCTCTTTTCTCTCCATTCTAATTATCATGCTGGTATAAAGGCCAAGCAGTGAAATAATCAAACTTTAGATGATGGTAGGCTAAACGTGGAGAAAAAAAATTAAGAACTAATACTAGCAGTTAGCAAGCCCAGCAATCCTGCCTGTCACAAGATCCTCCAGATCCCTGGTTAGCCTACCTTCATGACTACAACTAACCTCCCACATAACCACTATAGAATCTGGTAATTATTACAACTAATAGCTCACCCAGATATTAAAACCTAACTTGAGGAAAATTTTACAAAAAAAACATATAGGTGTGGTGCCACATGCCTAAAATCTCAGGATTTAGGTAGTTAAGTCGGGGGATAGAGAATGCAGTATATACAACAGCATAAATACACTGAGAAATTTTGCTTAATATAATGCTAGCACTCAGAGGAGACTGAGGCAAGGAGGATCAGCGGCTCAAGTTTGAGGTCAGACTAGGCTACACAGTGAAACCCTGTCTTGAAAATAATTATGTGATGTTATCACCAATCCTATCCAATCTTTAGCAGGAAGGGGAAACAACTGTTTTTAATTTCAAATAAAAATACAAGAGGATAATTTTTTAAGGCAATTTAAAGGATTTTATTAGCTGTGTTCTAAACTATTTGAGACTCACCTAAAAGCACAATATAAAATTCAACTTTATAATATCCCTTAAAAGCCATGAGCATAGGGCTGAGCTAGCTAGGCCTCACTAGCTGCACTGAAATTGTTTGCAACTTGTACTTTATCTGTGGTGCTGGGAATCAAAACCTAGAACCATCCACATGCTAAGAAAGCACTCTGCCTGCAGCCTTCTTTTTAACTTATTTTGCTATCTTCTTTTGCTGTTACTGAAACTCTCAACACCACACAGTTTGAGATGGATTATTTAATTTTGGTTACATGAATTATACTTTAAAGAATTACCTTATTACCAAACTGGAAATGTCAAGTTGTGACAATATCCCAGAGACCTTGAAAAAGATGAATTATAATCTAAATCACTGGTTCTCAACCTTCCTAATACTGTGACCCTTTAATACAGTTACTCATGTTGTTGTGACACCCCCCACCATAAAATTATTATCTCTACTTAATAACTGTAATTTTTCTACTGTTGTGAATGGTAATATAAATATCTGATATTCAGGATATCTGATATGCGACCCTGTAAGGGGTCGTGACCCACACACAGGTCAAGAACCACTGATCTAAACATTTAATGAAAGGAGGGTAGTTCCATAGCATAATTGCCAAGGTAATCAAACTAATAAAATTCTGTATAGTTCCCTGTATCTATCTTATCTGTCACTACACTGTTAAAATGTTTAAAAAAAATACCAAAATTCTAATTCAGCTATCATTTGCTCAGCTTTGAAAGTGTTTGACTAGAGATGGTGCATGACTTGTTTTCCCCTTTTCACCAAACAATAAAATTGTCAAATGTATGAATTGTGTTCACTACACATTTTTGGTTTTAGATACAATTCATTTTTACACCTCTGAGCAAAGTTGAGTTTTTGCAAGAATAACTCTTTGAAGCCTTGGGAATGCTATAAAGAAAAGTCTTAAGGGTACTATCTCACTGAGAAGTGCTTTCCTCTGGGATAAAGGAACTCTCCAGGATCAAAGGGGACTTTAGCCTCATCCATATATTAAAAAGCTGTATCACTGCATATTATTGGGTATCTAAAATGAAATCAAGAATATTAGATCCAGATCCTTCCTATACAGTCTTATGTCCTAAAAGCATTGTTACCTATGGAAAAAGGAAATTCTCACTTAACATTTCTTCAGTAAGGTTATCGTGGAATTTTTTTTAAAGAAAGCAAATTACACAGACCCTTTACACCCTAGTGCTTCATGATGAAAATATACACCCAATGAATCTAACCAAAGAGAAAAATTGTAAGCTCTCTTCTGACAAGGACTCAGATTATTCAAGATACACCGATTTAAATGCAATTTTGTTTTGTCTTACTAATTTCATATCTTGATAAATAAATCTGGTTCCTTCAATAAATTAAGTCAGCATTTGTCAGCATTACTTTTAAAAAACGCATGTCATAAAGAAAAACATAAAAACCAAGGCACTTTAAGTACTCTTCCCCAGCCTAATACAGACCATTCAGAACATGCTATCCCAAACTCCTCAGTATTCTACAACATAGAATTAGAAAACTATCATTTATTGATAGACTTAAGGTGTGATACAGGTTTCCAAAAATGTGGCAGTGATAATACCAGCATAAAAAAGAGAAACTTGTGCTAAAAACAACCTGAATTCATCATTGGCAATATTACATAACAATCAAGGCCCTCACATACTGATTTCCACTTTATCTCTATTGCCAACCTCCCATGCATCAAAAACAAAGCTAAGATTATCAAATTTGGGAAGCAATGAGGTACTCCATGAATTTTAAGATCATATTAGGAAAGTCTGGGAAATCTGCAAAATATAGCCTAATTATCCATGTGTACAATCTCATTTCTACTCATTTTTGCAGTGATCATTAGTGAATAAAAAACAGATTTACATGATTATATAGCAGGACATCATCTGGTCCAACACATACTGTTACAAACTTTAGGTAAATACATGTTTCATAAGACACTGCTACCACTTAAAGAATTTAAATAAAATTCCAAAATTTGGTAAGCAAATAAAGACAAGACAACTAAGAAGCATTTTCCACCATTTACTCTTGTTATCAAAAATAGTTCAACTCTTCTTGCAAAACAAAAACAAAATCGTACATACTGGACACATACATCACATTTTTCTTCCTATGGCTTTAGCCCACCCCCGCCCCACCAAAAGAGACCAAAAAATTTTTTTGTTTTTTTTTTTTTGTTTTTTTTTAAAAAGCCCAATGACAACAACAAAACAACTACCTGACCACATTCACAGAAAATGACACCAGGATACACTACAAAACAGGAGGTGTCATCTGCTCTGTGTCCAAAGGATTCTTCTCCATGTCTTTATGAGGCGAGTAACCATCATTGAACATGCTGTGTGCCAAATCAAAACAACTTCAACACATCAGATCTCACTAGATGGTGAATGCAGTAGAAACTGGAACTTCCCTAGCAGTATTTTTCTTAAAATAAGCACTGCCAAAGCAGCAACTCTTTGAAATCACAAGGTTATCTCTACACCTAGTCAGTCCTTGTTTACCTGGGCTGTGCTCTTTCAAGCAACTGACTATAGACTTCCCTTCAACAGAATGTTTGTCTTCCCCATAAAGTTAATAGGAAGAAGTACATTAAAACTCAAACACAGTTTGTGCTTTACATGCAAAAGAGCATTCTAAAGAAAATCCTCCGAGCTTTGCACCTACCTAAATGCACAGGCTTCATCAAAGGCATGTTTTAAGGCCTTGATAAAGAAGCCTTCATTATGAACAGCACCCTTAAAAAAAAGAAAAAAGGAGCATATTCAAGGTAAAGCCTGTGGCAAATAAACAGGAAATAAAAATCAAAGAAGTTGTCAATGGCAATAAGTATAATGCATAAATCTGGGCACATTTGGGGCATTATTTCAAAATTAAATAAAACCGAATTTTTAAATTCTTTTTATATTTTTAAAAATTATGTTATGAACTAAATAAACTCAATTATGTTCAGAATAAAACAGCTCTTCACTTTATTTACCAACTAGAACATTGCTCAAAGTGAAAGGACTTAGGATTTTCTCATAGAAGTGAGTCAGATAACTAGAAAGGGGGCTGAACTCATAAATATTTAAAGCATAAACAGCTTAACATTTGTGGTCTGACAGAATTTATTTGTTCACTTTTTAAAAGACAGATTTCTTAAAACATTCAAATGAGGGGGCAATTTTCTTTCATAATACTGCTGATTTAAAAACTGCTACATACACGCCAGTAGCCAATTTTCATGATCAGAAATGGTATTATGTCAGCACAAAGGTTGAGCTGGACGCATCAGCTTTTCAACAGGAGAAATACCACTGCGGCATCTGAAGGCAGCAAAGGCTCCTGATAAACTAATGGCTACTTTTCCACAAAAAAAATTAGCACAATCTTTATGGACTGACTAGATACCACTTCCTTACATTTAATCATCAACTTTGATTATGCACAAAGCATGACCATAAACAATGAGGTTATTGTTATTTTCCTTGCCAAAGTTCATTTTGTATAAATCAGTTGCATCAGCATTTGTTCTCAAACTATGAGGTTCTGTAAGAACTAAGAACATATAGTTGTAGGGTTACTCCTCCATTATCTGCAAACTATTTCCCCGACACTAACACATATAACTTAGCAATGAAACACTTGATACAAGTGATCTATATGCAGGAGCTCCGGCAAGTTAAACCAACAGAACCATAGCTGCCGTAGAACTGTAGCTATTTCCTACCGGGGTAGGTAGGTTTCAAGACCCACTGATTTAACAGTCGAATCTCATATCTATAGCTTCATCCAAACTTTTATCATCGTGTGTACTGGCAGCTAAAAATGTCGTTACTGGGGACCCTGTGACATTAATTACACTGGTGCTGGTACTTGCATTACGCACAGCAATGCTAGTCACATTAATGCCCAAAGTGAGCCTGGTCTGCTCCAAGGCCTTTTCTGGCACCGCAAATGCCTCCAGCTTCTTCTCCCCATTGGCCATATAGGAGTTTTGGCAGCCACGACATATACAATCTAAGCAGGCTTTCCGGTTAGAGTAGCAAGGGCAGCGTTGGCCGCGGCATGTAAGAACACTTGGATTTTGAGTAGCACGCCCACATTTACATCCTTTCTTTTCCTGGGGCTTTTTGTACACAGTCTTGGTAGGACTTCCTGGCATAAAATGATGACTAGGAATCTTTTCCTTTACTGCTTTGTCTTTTTTAAGAATACCTGGCTTGGATTTAGAGTGGGATTTCTTGGATCCGTGTTCATGACTCTTTTTCATGCTTTTAGTAGATAAAAGTACAGATTTGCTGATCTTGGGTGTTGTGCCTCCATTGGGAACAGTTGCTATAGGTTGAAGAGAGATTTTGCTTTCCCGCTTCACTGTCACGGGAGCAGATGCCCCCAGGGTTGGGCCTCGGATAATGGTAGAAATTGGAAGTGGCTGAACTTTCTCACTGTCGCTTTCAGATCTGGATCTTTTTCGATTCAACTTGGCTACCTTCGGAGTTGCTGCTGTACATGATAACCCATGAAGTGCAGGGCTGGTAGACATAAAAACATTATGGCTAAGAGACTGGGAAGAAAGCTGCAAAAAAGGTCCATTGGATACAGTGGCTTCCAAGTTTGGCTGCAAATTAGGACAGCAAACCTCTGTATTTGAAACAGTTTCTAAACTTCGGAGTACTTCCTCAACACTCAGCAAGAGAGAGTCACCAGGTTTTATATCTTCACTGAAACTACAGATATCAATACCTGTGGAGCATAAGTCAGTGGCTACCGTGTCACAGACAGGTGGCAGGCTGTCAGACAGATCCTCAGTTTTTATATCAACAGTATTACACACGTCAATCGTATTTGGATGTTCAGGTGAAGGGATGTTTATACCAAATCTGTCTATTGAAAGCCCATTGTAAGTAGGCAAACCATTGATAACAGAACTGCCAATAGCAATGCTGAGGGTGCTTTCAGACATTGGAGATAAACTAGCTTGAGGATCAGCTGTGGGTTCTGAGGTTGAAGGTAAAGGGGAATGTGTCAAACACAGAGTGAAGGATGAATCTGAAGGTTTCTCTGTCTCCTCACAAAACAATGATCCGTCATTAAGCAAAGCTAAAATATCAGAAGAACAGTCAACTGCTTCTATTATATCCCGCGCCAATGTTGTCTGGGTTATATATTCACATAGTTTCTTGTAGCAGTTCACTAGGATGCTTAACTGCTTGTTTTCCTCAAACTGCTCATAGTCTTTGCACCAGCTACATGAAGGTTTCATCATCATTTTCTTGCCTTTACAAGTTTTGCAGACATAGTGTTGGCAGGTGGAGTTGGTGGGTGCAATAGGATCTTGTAGCAAATGTCCTAAGGAGGAGGAGGAGGAAAACACAGATTTTAGTAAAACTCATTTACAGTTTCAGATAATGGAGTTCAGTTATTATCCTCTTAAAACTGAAATTGGTTAAACTCACTAGACTGGGGGGCGAGGGGTTATATACAGAAATAACTGGAGAAATACTCAACAGCTCTCTTCATTTCTATAATTCTCCATTCTGTTATCTCAAACCAGTCTTCCTTGATTCGGTCGTGTCCACAAAATGTTACCACCAACCTTCTTACAGTCTTCTCTCCAAAGGCTATCAAGAGGTAAAGCTCAGTGGCCAAAAACCCTTAAGGCCTCCAACTAACCCAACATAATAGACAACTTATTGAACAAGCAGTACAAATGTAATTTCAACCAGTTATTATATATATGAACCATAAACTTTTAAGAAGATCAAAATGTAACTACAATGGGCAAGAATCTCATTTGTTGAAAAAAAGAAGGGAGTTTTGTTCAACCCAAAATCTTTCACAAGTCAACAAAATGAGGGAAAATGTAAGCCAGACACAATGGTGTACACCTTAAATCACAATGGTGTACACCTTAAATCCAGCACTCACTGGGCGGTGGTTGCGCACGCCTTTAATCCCAGCACTCGGGAGGCAGAGGCAGGCAGATCTCTGTGAGTTTGAGGCCAGCCTGGATTACCAAGTGAGTCCCAGGAAAGGCGCAAAGCTACAAAGAGAAACCCTGTCTCGGGGGAAAAAAAAAATCCCAGCACTCAGGAGACAGAGGCAGGTGGATCTCTGTGAGTCCTAGGCCAGCCTGGTCTACACAGTGAGTTCCAGAACAGCCAGGACTACATAGATAGCCTCTGGCTCAAAAGAACAGGGGGTGGGGGTGGGGGCACTTGTGTGCCACCATGCCTGGCTCAATACAAACTCTTTTCCAAGTTAAAAACTTACCTCTACACACTGTTGTTGGCTGTTATATTTAAACTGATTACAATAAATAAACCCAGAAGTAATACTGGACTCTAACTCTAATGACAGAATTCAAAATAACTGAATATAGTAGGCCACAGGCATCCTAAGTGCAGCAACATATTATGAAAGTGAAAGTGGGGCTGGGTTTGGCTCAACTGGTAAGGACACTGGCTAACAACATGTGTGATGCAAGCATGTGGAGCTGCACTCAAATCACCAGAAACCACACACACACACTGGTTGTAGTGGCACATACCAGGCAACACACACACACACACACACACACACACACACACACACACACACACACACAAACACTGGTTGTAGTGGCACATACCAGGCAACCTAACAAGCAAGGGTAGGATAGTGGGAGGGTTGTTGGAGGTCACCGGCCCCCAGCTGATAGAGCAGGACATCTGATGTCCTCTTCTCTAGCCTCTGCCTACACACGACCCGCACATGTGTGCATACACACACACACACACACACACACACACACACACACACACACACACCTGTAATCTCAGCATTCAGAGAGCAGAAGTTGGAGTTTAAGGACCACCAAGATACATTATATAAAGGGACATGGTCTTAAAAAAAAAGACTTGCCAAGAGCTAGGTAGGGTTTTTGCTCGTGCAGTTCACAAATCCAAACCTCAACACTAGAGAAAATACATACAGTATGTATTAGTAAGACACCTATGTAAGTAACACAATCATTTGTTCAGAAAGCACCAATACACCCAACTGAAGCACAGTCTTTTCGATTATCCACTCTAACAGTGGGATAGTTTAACCAAAAAAAAAAAAAAAAAAACTTTGATCGGAATACTAGGAAAGAAAAACTAAGGTGAGGAAGCTGACACACACACACACACACACACACACACACACACACACACACACACACACACACACACACCTGACAAGTACTTCAAACACTTAACAAATGTCAATGGCTTTAAAAAAAAAAATCCTGACAACACTGGATCTGGTAGTAATAACAATCATAAAATAAAACCTAGAATGGCAAAAACAGTACTAAACTAAAATTCAATGCAAATAATTCAGACATGACTACAACAAAGAGACTAGAGAATCGACTCTCACGCCTTTAAATCCCAAAAACTCAGGAGGCAGTGGCAGGTTTTTAAATAGAAAGTATCTAAACCAGTGTCTCAACTCCATTCCCTTATTCCTTTGGAATCTTTACTAGGTCTCAGACCCCCAAAAAATTGGATACGCATGCACAGACACAAACTGGTGCACACAATCTTCTGGCAATTGTGAATCTTTTCCTTTTTAAAATGCATACATCAAGGGAGCGTGGACTTCTCACAGCAAAAGGAGGATCCGTGTCTAACTCAGGCCATATAATGGCCATGCTGGAGGCTTCCCACCTCCCCAGGGCTACAGCTCGATCTTACCCATATGCCCACCATCAGGAAAAGTTAAATATCTCCTCAGACCAGTTCTAACACCAGGTCTTTTTTCCAAGCCTCCAACTGTTCCAGATAGACTGTTAACTCCTCTTTTATGTCACCTAAGGTCTATTCTATGGAGCTATGCGGACTGTTCACTGCCTCAGCCGTGTGACAATCCTTGCCCATCTCCAATACACATTGGGGATCAGGTTCTTCTTTCCTCCAGGCCAGCGCCCTTTACCTCTTTCCCTTAAGTGGCAGGGACCCTTCAAGGTAATTCTTGTAACCCCCACAGCTGCTAAACTCGAGGGCTTTCCTCACTGGGTCCATCTGTCTCACCTAAAACCTTTTATCTCACCTCCATCCCAGAAAAATCTCTCTTCATATACAGTGAAACAAACAGGGCCTTTCATTCTCAAGCTCCAGAGGACATCAGGATCCACTGCCTTGTCACCAACTCCAGAGGAATAAGGTATCACCCCTCCCTTCCCCAACCAGGGCCACACAGAGCCGGAGGCAAAAAGGACCATCAAAAATATCCAGGTGGTAAGGAATAATGTAATACAACCATTTATCATTGTTCAATACTCAGCAACTGATCACCCGTGTTTCCTAAGTGTTAACCTAATAAGTGAAACAGGTGCCTTAAATAAACTACCTCCAGCAAGGCTTGCCTAAGGAAAACAGGTGCCTTAAATGAACTACTTCTAATGAGGCTTGTCTCAGATAGAAATTAAGCAGGGTGCCGGGCGGTGGTGGCGCACGCCTTTAATCTCAGCACTCGGGAGGCAGAGTCAGGCGGATCTCTGTGAGTTCGAGGCCAGCCTGGGCTACCAAGTGAGTCCCAGGAAAGGCGCAAAGCTACACAGAGAAACCCTGTCTCGGGAAAAAAAAAAAAAAAAGAAAAAAAAAAAGAAATTAAGCAGGGTACGAAGACCAGATCTACCTCAGGTAAATGTCACATGCCTCTATCTGGACAGGCCAAATCTACCTCAGACAAATGCCAACTCCAAAATAAAATAATAACGATTCTTTTTCTCTAAGCTCTGTGTCAACAGTATCTTGTTAAATGGGAGGTCCCCAGCAGCAGCACGATGGACAGCCGCAGAACCAGGAGACGGCAGAACGTCGTTCCAGGACCTCCACCATCATCCCCGGACTTCACAAGATACCCCTCACCCCCCCAAGAGCCAACCAACGCCCACTATTCAGCTGGAAGCAGTCTTTGAGAGAAACACCGCCCCCGTACCCAGTCAACCACAAGTTTTTCTTTTTTTAAAAAATAAAAGAGTCGGGAATGAAGGGTTCACAACACGCCTCCCCCCCCCCAACGGTCGCATTTACCAGGCGGACACTTCCGCCTAGCCAATTCCGGTCAGGCCGGACACCTCCGCCTAGCAAGTTCCGGCCAAGGCATCTTGCGTGACCAGAATCTGTGACGTTACATGGCTACTTAAGCGTGCAACGTGACCCTGTGATCTACGCACATGCATGGAGTAGTGACGTGATCTGGCCACGCCCCCAGCCGGTTTTTAAAGCGGAGCGCCATATTCCCGGCCTTCTCTCTTCTCCTCTTCCTCTTCTCCACGCACGTGTCTCTCCCACAGGCCTGCACTCTCTGTCCCTGTATCTCTAATAAAACTCTTATAAGCGGAAAAAATAAAATAAAATAAAATAAAATGCATACATCAGTATCACCCAAAGTTTAAAAATGCTTTCCACGATCTTCAAGAATCTGCCTAGACAGCTATTGACTTTAGTCTTTATCTCCAATTCAAATCTCCTGAACTTCAGACTCAATGAATCTCTCTTCAGGGGTAATTCAAGCTTAACATATATAACTACATTTGTCTTTCCTAACCCTACCTGTAGTGGGTAGCCGTTTCAGCTCTGACCTGAAAATACCACCCCCTTTGAGGCTTCGGTAACTGTCACGTGTAGGCGGAGACGAGAGAGGACCCCTGAAGACCGGAGATGCGGATGTAGACCGAGCAAAGTTCTCCAGAGAACACTGGCAGACTGTGCTACACCTTTCCCTGACCCTGTAACCTATCCCTTCACTTGTTAGTTAGCCCCACAAAATAAACCTCCCTTTTAACTAGGTGGAGTTGCCTTAATATTTTAACCAAAACCTGCCTTCTATTAATCTTCTGCCTCCAGCCCTTATTCTCTTGGATGAATACTGACACCATCTTTCACTTTTGAAAGCATCCAGATCGTTCATCTCTAGTCCACTTCCTATCAGTGCCCCTGCCTGTAGCTCCTAAAATCTGCTCATCCATCCTCTAAATTTTACCCATTTGACTACTAATGGGTTGCTTCTCACTTTGAAAACTAAATGTTTTTCCACTTATCTCCCTTCCCTCCACTTCATCCAATCCAATCAATTCATCTGCTATTTTGCCAATGAGTTTAATGTTGTAAAACATAAACCTAACTACAGGCTTATCCTTTGAAAATCCAACTGCCTTTAAAATCCAAAACCCATTCTCCTCCCACCCCCAAAATACTGCATCACTAAGAAAGACTCTACAATCCAACTCTCACCCACACTAACCATCAGAAACATGTCATGATTACCGTGTGTGTGTGTGTGTGTGTGTGTGTGTGTGTGTGTATGTTCTTCCTACAATGTTTTTCCTTCAACTCAAATATGACCTCCACAGGAAGCCTTCCACACTCCTCTACCCTCAATTTGTTCCCCTAGTACAACTAACAGCTACTGCATTATACTCCCACTGCTCACTAGAAATTTTTTTTTACACTTTCTATCATTGTTGGCAATAGGCTGGCATCTAATATGCAAGCAATGGCAGAATCATAAAACATAAGGATTGTGACTGAGTGACCATGGAAATCAATAGTTCCTGTGGCCTCATTTTAATCAAAATGGATTTTCATAGATTATATGGCCAGGTACTAGCAATAAAAAGCTGAGTCTACAGACTCCCAAACTAGTGTTTTCTTTCATCTATGTCCTCCCCTCTATTTTCCAACAGGCTGTCCTCAAACTCACATGGTAACAAAGCATGAAACTTCAAATCTCTGATTTTCTTTTTCTTTCTTTTTTCTTTTGGTTTTTCAAGACAGGGTTTCTATGTGTAGCTTTGTGCCTTTCCTGGAACTCACTCTGTAGCCCAGGCTGGCCTCAAACTCACAGAGATCTGCCTACCTCTGCCTCCCGAGTGCTGGGATTAAAGGTGTGCACCACCACCGCCGGCTCAAATCTCTTATATTCTTGGGCCCACCTCTCAAGCACTGGGACTGCAGGCGTTGCCACTATGCCTGGTTTTAAAAGTGCTGGGGAGTCACCCCCAAAGCTACTTCAGATATGCTAAGAAAGCATTTTTACCAGCTGAGCTGCGCCCCCCAGCCCATTAACCTAGTGTTACTTCTGCTTATTCAAACCCATCTCTACTTCTACCACTGTCTGTGGCATTCATTGAGACAATCTTAGCTTATTTCCACATGTATCATCAAGAATGATGTGATTACTAAAAGTGAAACACAGAGAGAATGAATAATCAACTACTAGATGTAAGGCCTTTACCGGGGGAGAGAACCAGAGTATTAGCCCTAACTGGATAGGATATAGAAGAATGGAAGGAGAAGATGGAGTCTCAACATCAGGTATATGAGAGGCAGTTTGGCCTTGGGTCTTACAAACTGGGGCTGCAGAGTCCTGCATGGACTCTGTATGGCCCCAATTTCTGAAACTAATCTGAAATGTTTTATATTAGCATATGTGGTGGTGTGGATAAGAATAACAACTCCCATACATTTGAATGCTTAGCCATCAGGCAGTAGCACAACGACAAGATGGGAAGGTGGCCTTGTTGGAGGAAATCTGTCATCGGGGTGGGCTTTGAGGTTTCAAAATCCCAAGCCAGGCTCAGTGTCAGTCTCTCTTTGCCTATGGATCAGGATGTAACTCTTGGCTATTTCTCCAACACCATGTTGACCAGCTGCCATGCTCCCCGACATGATGGTAATGGACTAAACCCCTGGAAACTGTAAGCAAGCCCCCAATTAAATGCTTGCTTTAAAAGGTGCCTCAGTCATTGTGATGGTATTAAAGAAACTGGCCCCCTAGGGAGTGGCATTATTAGAAGGTGTTTGTTGGAGTAGGTATGGCCTTGTGGGAGGAAGTGTCACTGTGAGGGTGGGCTTTGAGGTCTCCTTTGCTCGAGCTTCTCTCAGTATGAAATAGTTGCTTCTACTGCCTACAGATCAGGAAACATGGAACTCTCAGCTCCTTTTCCAGCACCATGTCTGCCTGTATGCCTCCACTGCTACCCACCATGAAAATAATGAACTAAACCTCTGAACTGTAAGCAGGCCCCCAATTAAACATTTCCCAAGAGTTGCCATGGTCATGACATCTCTTTACAGTATAGAACAGTGACTAGGACAGCACAAATGCTGGGAAGCAGTGTTACTTTCTCTTTTTCCTTGAGCCCAACAAGGAAAAAGCTCAACCTCCACACTGGAAACCTTTACTGAAACTGCTTGTGTATAATGTATGGCATGTGCTGTAGATGACTGATTGATAAATAAAACTCTGATTGGCCAGTAGCCAGGCAGGGAGGATAGGGTAGGCGGGACAAGAAAGAGAAGAATTCTGGGAGGTAGAAGGCCGAGGCAGAGAGACACTGCCAGCAGCCGCCATGACAAGCGAGATGTCAAGTACCAGTAAGCCACAAGCCACATGGGAACTTATAGACTAATAGAAATGGGTTAATTTAAGATATAAAAATAGCTAGCAAGAAGCCTGAGCCATTAGGCCAAACAGTTTAAATAATATGTAAGCGTCTGTGTGTTTATTTTATAAGTGGGCTGTCGGACTGCGGGGGTTGGTGGGACCCAGAGAGAGAAACTCTAGCTACAGGTATGTTTACCATAAATGATAGTATTTCAGATAGCCTTGATTATATACAAAACTGATTTATAAAACATGATCATTTATAAAATGTTCTAGCAGCAGCAAAAAATCAAAACTGATAAATCTAAACAGGTCTTGAAGTTAAACCCTAATCCTCTTGAGGTGTTAGAATAATATACAACACTGAATCTTATTCATAACCCACTCAGCCTAGATTCAGATTCTAGTCACATAAAGCCATGGATTACAGACTGAAAGAAGCCAGGCATTGTGGCTCACACCTATAATCTCAGCACCTGGGAGACTGAGACAGAAAGTAGTGTGTTTGAGGATAGCCTAGGCTACAGAAACCAATTGGGTCTCAGTAAATAAATAAACAACCAAGTCTAATGGGACACATTTGTAATCCCAACACTTGTGAGGCTAAATAAAGCAGGATCTGGAATTTGAGGCCAGGCTGAACTACATAGCAAGACCCTGTCTCAATCAACCATCCAATGAATGTTGACAAAATATATTTCTCCCAATAGTGATCTAAATATCTCTATTTTTTTCCTTTTTCAAGTGAAGAATTAACTGCTTAGGCTATCTTCATTTAATAAAGCATATCTCCTAGTTGCACACAATTGTACCCTGCACTTAGGGAGGCAAGAGGATTGCAAGCCTATATATACTTAGATCCCTTTTGGAAAACAAACAAAAACACTTTTTTTCCTTCTGTATCACTTGTGTAAATAATTCCTGTGGCCCAGCTACATGCCATGCTCTATACTAGAGCCTGCCACCTATCATTTAAGGTAGTATTTTCTGGAGTTGGAGAGATGGCTCAGCACTTAAAGAGTACTGAATAATCTTACAGAGGAGCTGGCTGAGTTCAATTCCCAACACCCAACACCCACACAGCACCTCACAACTATCTGTAACTCCAGTTCCAGAGAATCCAACAGCCTCACACAGAGGTCAAACACCAATAAACATAAAATAAAAATAAATCATTTTTTAAAAAAGAATCTTCTGAACTTTTTTTAAAACTATCTTTGAATTATAGAATCAAAAGCACACCTCCAAACTAAAGATGTAGAAAGTTTCAAAATGGTAACTAGAATATCTTCCTTCTTTTAAAAAGATTTTTTTTTTCCAGCCGGGCAGTGGTGGTGCATGCTGCTGTGGGATGTTCTGTATGTTAAGTGTGTTGCTCTGATTGCTTAATAAATAAAACACTGATTGGCCAGTGGCCAGGCAGGAAGTATAGGCGGGATAAGGAAAGAGGAGAATTCTGGGAAGTGGAAGGCTGAGTCAGAGAGATGCTGCCAGCAGCCACCATGACAAGCAACATGTAAGGTACCGGTAAGCCATGAGCCACGTGGCAACTTATAGACTAATAGATATGGGTTAATTTAAGATATAAGAACAGTTAGGAAGAAGCCTGCTATGGCCATACAGTTTATAAGTAATATAAGTCTCCATTTGTTTACTTGGTTGGGTCTGAGTGGCTGCAGGACTGGCGGGTAAAAGAGATTTGTCCTGACTGTGGGCCAGACAGGACCAGAAAAATTATAGCTACAGCACACCTTTAATCCTAGCACTCGGAAGGCAGAGGTAGGTGGATCTCTGAGTTCAAACTAGACTGGCCTATAGAACAAGTTCCTGGATAGCCAGGTCTACACAGAGAAACCTTGTCTCGGAAAACCAATTAAGCAAAATGATTAAATGAATATAGATAATAAATGAAATATGTCTGTGTGTGTATGTCAGAGTGAGAGTGAGTGAGTGAGAGTGTGAGAGAGAGAGAGAATGAGTTTGTGTGTGTGTGTGTGTGTGTGTGTGTGTGTGTGTGTGTGTGTGTGTGTCCCCGTCCATCTATCCGTCTACAGAGGCCAGAAAGAGGGTTATCAGATCTCTGGAACCTGGAGTTACAGGCAGTTATGAGAAGCCCAATGTGGGTGCTGAGAACCAAGCTTAGGTTCTCTGGAAGAGCAATATTTGCTCTTAACTGCCAAGCCATCTCCCTAGCACAGGACATCATCTTGCTAAATATATACTAAGAACCACTAAGAAAAAAATGACTACACAATAAAAAGATCTGTGTATTATGGCAAATGAGAACAAATAAATTAACTGTTCTTCAATAATTAAAATGGTTATCTTTACAAGTTTATTTTCATTCTAACAAAACTGTGCTTAATACAGATTTTTTGGCAGGCATATGTTGAATTCTAAACCTCTTAAAATGTCATTCATGAGGCAAAATATATGACTGTGGAGCCGCCATATCAAGAATAAAGGAGATCAAGGAGATGACTCCAGGAAAAATTCTAGCCCCATGAAGCTCAAAGTGAGTCTGGTGGCCTGTATTACAGGCAGACAAGGGACTACCCATGGCATACTAGACTAACTAGAACTGGCAAACTATGGACACAGCAATACCCTGCCCTCAGTAAATAATGTGAAGAGCCATCTGGCCTTCACAAAATCTGCATAAATATGTACTCACACACACACATGCATTCATACTGCACACACAGTTGCCAATAAAATTGAAATTATGAAGATATAATTAGGCTGGGTATGATGGTGTACACCACCTTTGATCCCAGCACTAGAGAAGCAGAGGCAGGTGGATGGATCTCTGCAAGTTTGAGGCCAGCCTGGTCTACATAAAGAGTTTCAGGACAGCCAGGAGTATGTAGAGATACCCTGTCCAAAATTAATTAAATAATCCATCAATCAATTAAAAGAAAAAACTAAAGCCAGGTATGCTAGCACGCACCTTTAACTCACCACTCCAGAGGCAACAGCAGACACATCTGAGTTGAGGCCACCCTGGTCTACAGAGAGTTCTAGAACAACCAGGGCTACACAAAGAAACCCCATGTCAAAAAATAAACTCAGCTAAGAAAAAAATTAATATGAGACCAGAGAATCCACCTAAAATAAAATTTTACTCTTGACATTACCAAGGCCAGGTCTGTTTTTAAATTTCTGATTAAGCAGCATTTGGGATCTGTTAAACTTATACCCATCAAGTTTATTTTAATGGTTTATCACAAGGCAAAGAAATGCCTCAAAACACTAAATAAAAACTAGTAATAAAACTAAGGTTTTTAGAAATTATTAGACCTCTAAATCAAATAATCAAGCAGCGATGCTCAGAATAGCATTAACCCCTTTAGATATTCCTAACTACAACCCTGTAACCTATTTTCTTTATAGCATCTAACACAATTATAATATTAAGAGAACAGACTTTTAAAATAAGGAAAGAAGACAATACTAAAATCGGTGAGTATTTTAATCACCTGATCAAGTTGGGAGCGTTGAACCTGTGATTCTCCTCCAATGGGTGGGCTCTACAAAACCAGACTCAGAGTTATTTTGCTTATTTTAGTTTTTTTTGTTGATGATGTTGTTATTTTAGTTTTGCTTTTCTCTTGAGAAGGGGTCTGGCTGATCTTCAATCTGAAGCTATACCCATGTTTCTGCCTACTGTACACTACCACATTCAGCTCCAAGTTATTATTTTAAGTTCACTATCATCAGGCCAGGCAGATGGTGGCGCACGCCTTTAATCCCAGCACTCGGGAGGCAGAGCCATGTGGATCTCTGTGAGTTCGAGGCCAGCCTGGGCTACCAAGTGAGTTCTAGGAAAGGCGCAAAGCTACACAGAGAAACCCTGTCTCGAAAAACCAAAAAAAAAAAAAAGTTTACTATCATCATTTTAACTGGGTACTACTATATTGAGACCAGTGATAGTTACACAAATGCCAATTTGACAAGGGATTATGGACTAAGAAAAAGAAGAGTTCAACATTATAATTTTGCTTGCTACTAAAGCCAAATTGTTTATTGAACATCTGAATGTCAAACCTCAAAGTTTTACTAAAACTATGACAAAATACTTCCTGATATTCAAGGTGGTAAGTCAACAGTTTATAAGGTAAGTCTCAACAGGCAATAAATAGTATGTATTTTTTAAATACCACAGATTATTAAGTGGATGATTTATAACTACAAAAGCCCTCAGATTCATAAACGGGTCATGCTTCATTTCACAATCTAGCAAAAATTAAAGGAGACTGCCAGATATCATTTATCTTAATAACAAATGGGACTTCTATAATGTTTGTAGATACAGAGCACTTTTGTAATATTTCATCATTTTCATATTTTAGCAAAGCAATGATCCTTGTTCATTTAATTACTGACAATAAGACAAGATACACTAGTCCATTGTGCACAATTAAACTGATCCACAGCTGAACAATCACTTATTAAATTTAGAACCATATTTCATAAGCTGCTGTTCCATTGAACCAGGAGGTCTGCTTTACTACCCTCTCTCATTTGTCTAAGACCGTGTCTCACTATGAAGCTCTGGCTGGCCTGGACTCTGAGATTAAAGATGTGTTACACCCTGAACTTACTGCCCTCCCTTGAATACAATAGCATCTGTAAAATAAAATCATTATACTTGTGGAGAAATTTGGCTAACACAGCACTGCTTCAATTTACTGGTACATACACCATTTTTAAGGTGCAACTATTAACCTCACACAAACAGTATTCCAACACAGCACTGCTGTCATCCATCATATAAACATCTGCCATACTCCAGATCTGACTTAAGATCTAGGGATGTGACCCCAGTACGTGCATTTTTACAAAAGGTCCCCCAAATTCTAATAAGCAACAAATTCAAAAACCATTCATGGCATAACCTTTTGTTTTGTTTTTTACATAGAAGCCAT
Organism: Peromyscus leucopus; assembly: GCF_004664715.2. Classification (NCBI taxonomy): domain Eukaryota; kingdom Metazoa; phylum Chordata; class Mammalia; order Rodentia; family Cricetidae; genus Peromyscus; species Peromyscus leucopus. The sequence continues at coordinate 89,649,273 of NC_051069.1, read as the reverse complement.
CTTTCACAGTAACAAGAATTCTTGGAGATCTTTCTGATCAAGTCACCATAGAAATATAGAAAATGGGGGCTGGAGAGATGGCTCAGAGGTTAAGAGCACTGACTGCTCTTCCAGAGGTCCTGAGTTCAATTCCCAGCAACCACATGGTGGCTCACAACCACCTGTAATGAGATCTGGTGCCCTCTTCTGGCCTGCAGTCATATATGCTGTATACATAATAAATAAATAAATCTTTAAAAAAAAATTGAAATAAAAATTTAAAAAAATATATAGAAAATGGTAAGATTAAATGCTTTTTAAGGAAGAAAAAAAAAACTAGTCAGTATATACAAGACTGAATATAAAATTCAGTGACCAAACATCCAAATTGTGACTTTCCTCTAACAAGAATATCGTTTTACTTAAATTATGCTTGTAAAAATACATGGTAAAGGGGCTGGCAGAGAAGGTTCAACATTTTAGAAGCACTTGTTCCTGCAGAGGACCTGGATTTCGTTCCCAGCCCTCAAAATAACAGCTTACAACCGTCTAGAGCACCAGGTACACAAGCAGTGCACATACATACATGCAGGCAAATGTGTATACTCAAGTCATATACAATTTTAAAATACACATTGTTTTTTAACATTTGAGACTGGGGAGATGACTCAGTCAGTGAGTAAGAGAGCTTGCCACACAAACATAAAGATCTGAGTTCAGATCCCCAGCTAACACATTTTAAAAAAATAAAAATGGGAGGTTACAAGGGTAGAGGGTGGACATGGAAGGACTAGGAAATGAGTGGGATTGGGGTGCATGTTGTGAAATTGACAAAACATCAATAAAAAAATTTATGGGAAGGAAAAAAGTATACCACAATAAATCTCTAACTCCAGCACCAAGGGACAGAGGATCATTGGAACTGGCCAGCTAGCCTAACCAAAAGTTAGCAAACTCCCAGAACCAAAGAGAAACCTGTCTCAAGAGATTTTGGTTAAGAACAATAAAAGAGAATAATATACAAAGGCCTCCAACTTGGGCTACATAGTGAATGATACTAAAAAGACAGAAAATAAGAGCCAAGAATAGTCGCACACACTTAAAATCCCATAACACAGGAGGGATCAGGTATTTAGGGCCAGCTTCAGTTAAATGAGTTTGAAACTACTTTTTTATGGGAGTGGGGGGGAAATGCTTCAAGTCAGGGTTTCTCTATGTTGCCCTAGTTGTCCTAGAACTCTCTCTATAGCCCAGGCTGGCCTCAAACTCACAAAGAGCCTAGATCCACCTGCCTCTGCCTCCCAAGTGCTGGGATTTAAGGCATGAGCCACCAATGCAAAGTGACAAATCTTGTTTATAAATTCATAAATTCTTTTATAAACAGACTAAAATATATCATATAAAAATCATTTTATATTTGGAATTGTTTATACTAAAATTTTTACCATTTTGTTTTTTGCTATAGGCTTCAGATATATACCAAGCAGCACTTTTTCTCCTCTAAAAAAAAGCTTTATTAGAAATTCATTATGATTCTTATCAAAATTCCAATGACATTCTTCATGAAACTTTTTTTGGGGAGTTTTCAAGACAAAACTATTTTTAAAAGACCCCAACTAGCCAGAGGAACATTGGGGGGTGCCAGTATTATTATACTACAGAGCAACAGTAACAAAACAGCACAGTACTGTCCCAATAGATACACAAGCCAATGCAATAGAACAGAAAACTCAGAAATAAACTCACGCAGCTAGACACCTGGTTTCTTTTTTTTCTTTTTTCTTTACAAAAGTGCCAAAATTTTACACTTGGAAAAAAGTTCCTTCAACAAACGGGCCAGGGAAACTATGTAACCATGTATGGAATTGAGCTGTAGTCCATCTGCACAAAAGTCAGTTCAAAATGGACAAGTATCTCAAAGTAAGACCTGAAACATCCATGTTTCTAGGAACTACACACTGGGAGAATAAACTTCAAGATACAGGCATGAGCAAGACCTTCTTGGGGAAAATGTCTTTAAAAGATCTGAAATTGCTGGAATTGACAAAAGTTTAAGAATATTTATAACAAAGTAAAAATTTTTAAAAAGGTCAAACTACCTAGAATATAGTAGTCAAACTCATCAGGTATACAGAAGCATAAAAGCATGGCCCACAATAAGTAGAAAAAAAAACAATCTAGAACAAGTCTGGCGGTGGTGGCACACGCCTTTAATCCCAACACTCAGGAGGCAGAGGCAGGCAGATCTCTGTGAGTTCAAGGCCAGCCTGGTCTACAAAGTAAGATCCAGGACAGGCACCAAAGCTACACAGAGAAACCCTGTCTCAAAACCACCACCACCACCACCACCACCACCCCCAAAAAAAAAATCCAGAGCAACAAATCCAGAAATAAAATACAACAGAATAGATGAGAACATTAGAGAAAAAAAAAGACTATGTTCCAATGTTGAAAAATGCTTAATATGCCTAATAATAGAATTCTGAAAGACCTGAAGCAAAAACAGTTAACACTCACTCCAAAGAGAAACAGAAACACAGAGTAAACAGATTTCAATATCATACTTGGTAACTGGCAAAACCAAAGGGTGATCAGTAAAGGCACAGAGGATCTGAACACTATTAACCACCTTTGGGAAGATGTCTTAACTAACCACAAAAACACAGTGTTCTCTGGCTGACAGATAAGATCGACAAGCCATTGTTTTTCTTATCCAAGTAACAAAGATTCACAAAATAATTCCAGTTCCAACATTAGAAATGTTATGATCTAGTGTGGAAAGCACAAGAGCTTTTCTACATCCTTCATTCTTCTAGATTACAAACCCAACTACTTCCAAGGTCAGTGGGTGAGGTAAGGGGGGACGTGTAGGTATGGTGTGCTGACAAAAGCTGAGTGTGATTAAGGACAAACAAGTGAGGACATACTCCAACTGTCAAAGAGAAGGGCCTTTAGACTTTAGCCAATGATGCTTTAACATGAGAAAATGCTACTGTTGCAGGGTCTAAAAGCTTTCCAGAAAGCTCCTACAATGCTGAATTTTATGTGAACTACACATTTTGAAATAATGACCAACAAAACATTATTTTTTTGACCAATAAGAATGCCAAATTCATAACCAAATTTCTGTTGTCTCAGTTGCCCAGGCTAGTCCTGAACGCTTATGTTCAAATGACCTTTCTGTCTTAGTCTCCCAAGCAGCAATTGAGTCTGAAAGCACACATCACCACACCTCAACAGATTTCTGATTTGTTTGTCTGTTTTCATAGTGTCTCATAACACAGTCAAATTTGAAATCTCCTGCCTCAGCCTCTGTAGAGCTTTAATTAAGCACATACAAACCCAGAACAGGCTTCAAATTTCAGTCCTAATAAACTTCATTTTATAATAAAACAGAAAACTGTAAATGCTTTCTACAGGCCACTAGAGCAAATCATCTCATGCAGTCATACATGACAGTACTTGGACACAAAAATCTTCACTTAGAGCTGCTACAATAGTAACTCAAAGATACTTCCTGTCTCAGAAAAAACAAAAATTTGCCTGCCAATAGTCCTCTCAAAAAAAAAAAAATCTGATAATATTTCCCTAAAGACCCATATAGACATTAAAACTCAATGATGCCAACAATGATGCCACACCAACAATTAACTATGAAGAAGACTCAGAAATTCATTAGATGGAATCATCAATCTGGTCTCTTCTAATTTTAAGAGTTCTGTATTATATATGGCCAGAATCCCAAACTTCTAAACCATGCATGTTTTACTTCAAGTGGTGTTCAGCAAGTTTTCTTGGGGGGGGGGGGGATAAAGAAAAGGCTTAGCAGTTAAGAGTGCTTGCTATTCTTGCAGATGACCATTTTGTTCCCAGCACCCTCTTCAAGAGGCACACAACCACCTCCAAGGAATCTGACTTCCCTTTCTGGCCTCCTCCGGTACCTACCCATGGATAACAGCACATGTATGTATATACACAGAGACAGAGAGGGGGAGGATAAAAATAAATCTTTAAAAATAATAATAGCCGGGCGTTGGTGGCGCACGCCTTTAATCCCAGCACTCGGGAGGCAGAGGCAGGCGGATCTCTGTGAGTTCGAGGCCAGCCTGGAATACCAAGTGAGTCCCAGGAAAGGCGCAAAGCTACACAGAGAAACCCTGTCTCGAAAAACCAAAATAATAATAATAATAATAATAATAATAATAATAATTAGATGCAGGCACTCAGGAGGCAGAGGCAGTTGAAACTCTTTAGTTTGTGGCTAGCCTGGTCTACTGAGTGAGTTCCAGGGCAGTCAGGGCTATGCAGAGAAACCTTGTCTCGGGAAAATAGAGGAAGAAAAACAAAAGCACCTTTTTAGACTATACACTGAACCTCCAACTTTTCTTTTTCCTGAGATAGGGTCTCCATATGCAGACCTGGCGACCTCTACCTCCTGAGTGCTGGGATTAAAGGTGTGTGCCATCATGCAAGGTTTACACTTCAGCCTTAATTCCTAACCTTGGCTCCAGCACCCCCAAGCCATCAGACCTCTCTCAGCCTTCAGTAACACTGCTCAAATCTCTAAAGAACTTGTTTTTGTCCTTCAAGGCAAGAGTTCCACATAGCCCAGGTTGGCTTCAAGCTCCTTAGTTAGCTGAGGATGGCCTTGAATGTCCTTCTGATTTCTCTGGGTGCTGGAGTTACAGGCATGTACAACTGTGCTCCGTTTTATGGAGGACCAGGGATCAAATCAAAGTCTTCTCACATGCTAAGCAAGCACCCTCCAACTGAGCTACATACATCCCCACCTCAGTAACTGGTTTTATGAGATAGTCCACTATGTGGCCTAGGCTGGTCTCAAGCTCCTGGCCTCAAGTGATGACTCTCCTGTCTTGCAGCCTCCCCAGTAGCAGAGACTACAAGTGTGCACAACTGCACCTGGATCTCGGAATACTGTTAGGATGTCCTCACGGATTTAAAACCTAGTCTACCTAATGTTTCCCCAAATTCAAAGACCTTCATTACTTCATTTCCAATACCAACTGAATTACCTTTGACCTCTTCTATTTTTCCCATGATATATATTAAACTACCAGACTTCATCAATTCTTCAACAGAACTCATTACAACTTTTTTATCAAGTAAATGCTATAGGAAAGTGCTATGATAGATGTTTATAATATTCTTCTCGTTTACCCCACTCACAGGATAAGCACAACCAAGCCAAATTGTAATCGCTCGTTCTGAAGAGTTAAAATGTTATGCATATAATGTAATTTCCTTCACATTACTGGATGTTCTTTTTTTTCCTTCTTCTGCTATTCCCTCTGTGGAGCTCTAAAATGGGTACATCTGTCATCCTTTCCTGACTGAATCTCTCCCTAAACATAAACAACTCCAAGCCCAAATTAACTTTTTCTGAAACAGAATTTCAGTAACTAGTTCCAAATATTTTTCTTAAACACAAATGATCTGAAAATCGTTCTCTCCTTCAAGATGGATGAAAAATAAGGTCCTGCAAACAGATTATTCCAATTCCACAGATCTAATGTGCTTATTCAGACTCCGAATTTTAACAAATTAGTAGGTGACTGAGATTCAGATGGTCTATACAGCACATGGTGAGTGGGGAAGTGGGTAGGTCTAGTAGCAATGCAGGTTCCTCAACCTAACATCAAGGCTTCTCAAAAGGTCCCTATGTAACAGGGCGATACATTCAGGAAATCCTTTCCCAAAGGCAATTTCATCTTGTACAATATACGTAAGTAGTATAATTACATTAGATTAACTTTTAAAATACTAGACAGGAAAACTATAGACTTTTTAAAATTAGTTTTAATGCTCCTGAAATTTAAAAAAAAAGGGTATACCAAATTACAAAATAAAATAATCTCCAAAGAAGGGGGGGGGGAGAGTGGAGCTGAAGAGATAGCTCAGCATTAAGAACACTGAGAACACTGGCTCCTTTCACAGAGAACCAGGGTTTGATTCCCAGTACCTACATGGCAGCTCACAAGCATCTGTATTTCCAGCTCCAGAGGATCCAGCACCTTCTTTTGCCTCCAAGAGCACACAGACATGCATGCAGACAAAATACTCAAACACATCAAAAATGGAATAATTTCTTTTAATTTTTAAAGAATTATTCTAAGATCAGAAACAGCAGCTGGGGGAGGGGGGGGGAACATGCCTTTAATCCTAGCACCGAGGAGGTAGAGGCAGGTGGATTTCTATGAGTTGGAGGCCAGCCTAGTCTACAGAGTGAATTCCAGAACAGCCAGCCAGGTCTACAGAGAAACCTTGTCTCAAAAAACCAAAAGGGGAAAAAAAAGGAAAGGAAATAAGCCCAGGGGGGTAGGAAGACACTAGTAAACCCAACAACACTGCTTTAACACCTACTAGGTTTACCTCAGCTTGAACCCAAAGAATTATACAGAAACATTATTTTGAGGGGGAAAAACTTTTATGGCGGGGCTGGAGAGATGGCTCAGAGGTTAAGAGCACTGACTGCTCTTCCAGAGGTCGTGAGTTCAATTCCCAGCAACCACATGGTGGCTCACAACCATCTATAATGAGATCTGGTGCACTCTTCTGGTGTGCAGGGATACATGCAGGCAGTACATTGTACACATAATAAATTAATATCTTTAGATTAAGAGAGAGAGAGAGCTGCCCCAAATCCGTTTTTTGTGTCCCCCCGCCCCCAAAAAAAACTTCTATGCCTACTTTCTCAGATTTTTACATATATAAAGATATTAAGCTGAAAGTTTTCTGTTGGGGGTGGAGAAGTGGCTCAGCAGCTAAGTTCTTGCAGAGGACCCGGATTTGATTCCTAGCACTCACATGGCAGCTCAACAAGGTCCATAACTCCAATCCAGGGAATCAACGCCCTCTTCTGACCTCTGAGGGCATTAGTCACATACCTGTGCAGATATACCTGTGAGTGAAACACTCAGACATGTTAAATAAATAAATCTTTTTTTAAAAATGTTAAAGTTTCTGTCTTGACACTTCAAGTTTGGTATGGCAAACCAGCTTTTATACAAATTCTTATCCAATAATTTATTGCTTACTTAATGTCTTCTCCATAACACTGGGCAATACATGGGGCTGTGGCCATGAGTCTTACTCACCTTTCTATCTCAGCATCTAAAACATCACAGATTATCAAAGATACAATGAGTGAAATAATACTTTCTATATAAAAATGACAGATTCTCCAAACATGATATACACAACAGCCAATGTTTATGAAGAAATGCTCAATTTCATAAAGCATCAGAGATGCAAACTAAAACCACCATGAGTTACCTTGCAGCCCATATGATGGATACTATAATAAACCCAGAAAAAATGTTGAATACAAAAAAAAAAGAACCCATGAATACTGGTAATGAGATTATAAAACAACACATGCACAGAGGTTCATCAAAAAAAATTGACAAAAAGCCTTTAATCCCAGCACTCGGGAGGCAGAGGCAGGTGGATCTCTGTGAGTTCGAGGCCAGCCTGGGATACCAAGTGAGTTCCAGGAAAGGCGCAAAGCTACACAGAGAAACCCTGTCTCGAAAAACCCAAAAAAAAAAAAAAATTGACAAAAACATAAAAATATTCATTAATTTAAAAAACAACCAATAAGTCACAAAGGACAAACTTAATACAAGCTATAATTTTAAAAAGCAGTGGAGCTGGGCATGCTGGCACTTGCCTTTTAATCCCAGCACTCTGGAGGCAAAGGCAGGCTGATCTCTTAAGTTTGAGGACAGCGAAGGCTACACAGAGAAACCCTGTCTAGAAAAAAAATAATAATAATCAGTCTCAAAAAAAAAAAATAATAATCAGTCTCACTCACATCAAGGTATAATTTAGTTCTCCCTTATTCTTGGAGCCTATGTTCCAAGATTTTAGTAAATACCAGAAAACAGTACAGTATCCTAAATAATTTTTTTTCTAGAAATGCAAACCAATAATTGTAACATACCATAATACAAGGTAGGAATGTACACTCACCCTCTCTCTCCCACGCATGCGTGCACGCCCTTCTAAACATTCTATTACCAGTAAGAATGTATGCTTAGTATCCATAAGGCCCTGTTACTCAACTCCAGCATTAGTGGAATATGGTGGCATATGCTTAAGTCCCAGCACTTGGAAAGTAAAGGAAGCAGATTTCTGTGAATTCCAGGCCAGTCTGGTCTGTACATAGCACTTCCAAGCCAGTCAGTGCTACACAGTGAGACTCTTGTCTCAAGAATGAATAAACAAGTTTTAAAAACATCATTAAAGGGGCTAGAAGAGATGGTTCAGAGGTTAAGAGCACTTTCTTCCAGAGATCCTGAGTTCAACTCCCAGCAACCACATGGTGGCTCACAACCATCTATAATGAGATCTGGTGCCCTCTTCTGGTGTGCAGGCAGAACACTGCATAATAAACAAACAAGTAAATGAATGAATGATTTAAAAAACACCACTAAAGAACCACCTTGTAGCCGGGCGGTGGTGGTGCACGCCTGTAATCCCAGCACTTGGGAGGCAGAGGCAGGCGGATCTCTGTGAGTTCGAGGCCAGCCTGGGCTACAGAGTGAGTTCTAGGAAAGGCACAAAGCTACAGAGAAACCACCTTGTTTTCCACTCTAAGATGAAGTCTTTCACCTTTTCACTTGAAGGAAATACTTTCTAGTGCTTTTCTTGGGAAAACCCAACTTGTTTAATAATCAAGACCATTAAGTACTACAGGGTTGGTAGCTATGCAAAGTGAATACTCTGGACAAAAGGTCTATCCAGAGTAGGAAAAGAGTGGGACAGCAGCCGGGTCGTGGTGGAGCACACCTTTAATCCCAGCACTGGGAAGGCAGAGGCAAGCAAATCTCTGTGAATTCAAGACCAGCCTGGTTTACAGGACAGGACTGCCAGAGTACACAGGGAAACCCTGTCTCAACAAACAGCAAACAAACAAAAAGAGATAGCACAAAGACCAATTTAATGCTTGGTTTTGTTTTGTTTTTTTCAGAAATTTCCTTTGATATTTTTAGGCTGTGGCTGACTACAGGTAACTGAAATTGTGGAAAGCACAACTACAAATGGGGAAGAACTAATACTTGAGGTATTTATAGACCCTTGTTCATAATAACACTGTTTGAAACAGCCAAGAGGCAGAAGCAACCCAATGCCCATCTATGGAAGAACAGATAAACAAACACATACACACAACAGAATTATTCCTCAGCCTTAAAAGGGAAACGTCATGTGCCATGACTTAGAGGAACCTAAGGACATGATGCCAAGTAAAATAAGCCCGACACAAAAAAAGACAATATGATCCATTTATATGTAGCATAGTCATATTCACCCACACAGGGCTAGCAAGATGGCTTGGTGAGCAAGTAAAAGCACTTATTGCCAAGCCTGAGGACCTGAGTTTGATTCCTAGGCCCCACATGGCGGAAGGAGAGAACCAACTCTCGCACGTGTATACACATAAATACATATACAAACTAAGTGTTCAATTTTGTATTTTATAAAAGTAATATCACCATACTGGGGGGATGAATCACTCAGTGGAGTGCCTCTGTGAAAACATGAGGAGCTGGGTTTATTCTCCAGAACTCACATAAAAAGCTGGCCTAGCGCCGGGCGGTGGTGGCGCACGCCTTTAATCCCAGCACTCAGGAGGCAGAGGCAGGCGGATCTCTGTGAGTTCGAGGCCAGCCTGGGCTACCAAGTAAGTCCCAGGAAAGGCGCAAAACTACACAGAGAAACCCTGTCTCAAAAAAAAAAAAAAAAAAAAAAAAAAGCTGGCCCACCTACATCTCAGGGCTGGAGAGGTAAACAAAGGTCCTTTGGTCTTACTGCCCAGCCAACCAGCCTAGCTAAGGGGGAGCAGGGGAGGGAGATGGAAAGAGAGAGAGATTTATTCCCTTTTTGTGGTGCTGAAGAATCAAACCCAGGAATTTACACATGCTAAGTAAGCATTCTAACACAGAGCAACATCCCAGGTCCATGGATTTTTGTTGTTTGTTAAGTCTATGTAGCCTAGGCTATTCTCCAACTCTGAATCCTCCTGTTTCCACTTCCCAAATACTGGGATTACAGTCATGTGCCACCAGACTCAAAGAGAATAACACACTAATTATCAAAAGAACTCATGTTTAAGAAAAGGATAAATACAAAACGTTAATATAATACAATTAAATTATTCAGATGGCCTTTAATTTAGCTTCTTTCTAAAAAATAAATTATAAAATAAGTCACTCGTTATATATTCAAAATACACATGAGACCCCTGCTATTTATAAATTAGTTTGCTCTGACACAAAGCAAAGTATTTCTGCCCAAAGAGAACTCTAGTCCTGAAAGAGATCACCATCATCATTCCTCTACTAAACCCAATGTCAGTCCACCATGGCTTTTTACAAACAATGGGAAAATAAGCAAAACAAAGTAATCCTTCATAAAGCTAAACCTGTTCACTTTCACAGGTGTTATTCATTCTCAGAGCACATCCTCCCTATGTTAATGATGCTGGAAAGGTCTCTTTTCATTCAACAAACACCTTTTGATAGTTGTCAAATACAGAGGTCCAAGGGTAACTAAATCAAGGAAGACTCCCACCATCAGGGAGCCGCACACTCTAATAGCAGGCTAAGAAAAGCTGGCAAGTGTTCAGGCTGTGAGCCGGCTCAACAGGCACTGACAACCGCACATGGGTTTGGCAACTTCAATTCAATCCTCCAGACCCACATCAAGATGGAGAACCAACTCCACCACGCTGTCCTCCGACCCCATGGACATGCATCATGCACTCACTCACACTAAAAGACAGCTTTTTAAAGGCCTTAATACAAAAACAAAAAGCACTGGTCACTATGTCAGACCATGTCAGTGGAAAATATTAGTCTCCACTCTAGGCCCTTACTGTTTAATAAGAATTGACACCTAAAAGGTAAGCCCAAACCACTTTGCTTCTAGACTCATAAAAATACCAGGACAGTATCTGTGCGCCAGAGCAGAAATTTGACCATAATATTTTATAGGGCTACAAATATCTCCCACAATAATTTGACTAATTTGACTGTTTATCAAACTTTACAAAATCTGAAATCCAGCATACTGGATCGATTCTCAGAAAAAAAGAACCACAACTAGCTGATACAGCCAACCAAACCCTTAAAATAAGACCTTAGAACACCCACTTAAAAACAGTACTCAGTACTGTCCTAGCCACTTCCTGTGATCTGGAAAGAACAGTAATTCTCTTTAAATATACAAAGCAACTGGAAAAGAAATGGTGACATTGCTAACTAACACTTCAAAGAAAAATGATCATAAAATATGTAATCCATGTAATCCGGTGAATATTCCACACTTAACACCCATACATATAAAAAAGTAAATAAATAAAATCTCAAAAAAAAATTATAAATGGGATATCAAGCACCTAGTATGTACCAGCCCAAGACTTTCAGTAGATTTGTTCTTAAAAGGTTTTCAAGCCAAGGCTAAAGAGATAGCTAAGCAGACGACAACACTCACATAGCAGCTCATAGCCATCTGTAACTTCAGTGGCAAGAGATCCAGCAGCACATTCTGGGCTCCAAGGGCACATACTAGGTATACAGACATGTATGCAGGCAAAACCCTAACACACATAAAGTAATTTTTTTGATGGTGAGTTTTTAAAGCCACTACAGCTAAGCAGGGTAGCACATGCCTTTAATCCCAGTACTCTAGAGGAAGAGGCAGGCCAACTGTTGAGAGGCCAGTCTGGTCTACAAAGAAATTCCAGGCCAGCTAGCTAGAGCTACATAGTGAGATCCTCTCTCTCTCTCCAGTTACAAACACCTGCTACTCGTGGAAGAAACTGGGGTTCAGTTCCCAGAACACACTATTATTACAGTTCTATAGGATCCAATGCACTCTTCTGACCTCCTAGGGCACCTGCACACCCCTGGTGAACATACACACACTCAGGCACATACAGATAAAATAAAAAAACAAGTCTTAAAAAAATAAGCCCACATGGACATAACTCAAATTTAAGGGGGAAAAAAAAACAGATAAAGGAAACTAAAGCAAATTTTAAAGCAACTTGTGTACCACAGTTCAGTAGTGTAGGGTTTGAATGAAAATGGGCCCCCACAGGTTTGTAGGGAGTGGTATTATTTGAAAAGATAAGGACATGAAGCCTTTGTTGGAGAAATTGTACCACTGGGGGTGAGCTTTGAGGTTTCAGAAGCTCAAGCCAGGCTCAGTGTTCTGTTGCCTCCCAATCAAGACGTAGAACACTCAGTTACTTCTCCAGCACCATGTCTGTCTTCAAGACCACCATGCTTCCCATCATGACAATAACGTACTAAACCTCTGAACCTGTAAGCCAGTCCCAGTTAAATGTTTCCCTTTATAAGAATTGCTATAGTCATGATGTCTCTTCACAGCAATAGAAACTCAGCCAGGCAGGCCTCTAATCCCAAGTAGAGGCAGGCGGATTTCTGAGTTTGAGGCCAGCCTGGTCTACAGAGTTAGTTCCAGGACAGGCTCCAAAGCTACACAGAGAAGCGGGGGGGGGGGGGGGGGGGGGGGGGGGGGGGGGGGGGGGGGGGGGGGGGGGGGGGGGGGGGGGGGGGAGCACCACAGAAATGTTACATTACTGGGCAGGAAAGAGTGAAAGGAGAAGCACAAAAATGTCCAATAAGCAGTATTTTCTCTAAGGACTTTCTTATATACACCAGAAAACTAAGATGATTATAAAAACTGCATTGAAAGGAATGATAAAATACCATAACTACTAGAACAAAGGGTTACAGAGGTTTAGAAGACAAAGAGAACTTTTCACTGGCCTGAGCAAGGGAAAATTCACCGAAGAAAGGGAATGAATTTTGGGACTGTTACAGAAAATGAGCATTATCTTAAAGCAAAAGAAACTAGGAAAGCCAGGCCCTAGTGGTGCAGAACTGTGGTGCTAGGTATTAAGAAGGCTGAGAAGGCAAAGTCACTAGTTCAAGGCCAGCTAGTCAACAACACATCCTATGTTCAAGCCCCAGAAAGTGGGGAATAAATGGAAGAGAAGAGAAAAAATATATAAAAACCATGTTTGTGAAGGTAAAAACATCTATTTGGCCAGAATAGAACAAGTGTTGGAGGGAGCCTGACCACAAACAGAGAAAGGGACAGTCAGACATCAGAGGACCTGTTGAGATTAAACATCCTATTAACAGCACCAAAACAAAATTAAACCCGACCTTTACATATTTACCACTTTCATGAAATAAAACTGCACTTGCATTCTATTAATGAGTTTATGCTTTTGAGGCAAGAAAAAAGAAGTACAGGATCGTAACCTGGTACAAAGATGAATAATGCTGGAGCTGAAGTCAAATCATCTTCTCTTTCTCTAGAAAATCATGGGCTTGTGGGAGTTGGGGAAAAAACCTAGACGTCCCTATTACTGAAATGTTACTAAAGGCAGCCCAATTATAAGTAGAACCCACAAATCTTTTCCGTAAGATGAAAAGAGAAGGCGGCATGAACCAAAGAGAATAATCACCAAGTCCCAGTCATAATCTCAATTGTGCTGCCAAGACTGAGTATTAAGCAAGACTACAGTTAACTGTTAGGCTTTTCTTAGATGAAACTTTGGGACTGGAGAGATGGCTCAGCAGTTAAGAGCACCGACTACTCTTCCAGAGGACCCAGGTCTGACTCCCATCACCCACATGGCAGTTCACAACTGTCAGTAACCCCATTCCCAGAGGACAGACACCCTCTTCTGGCCTCTTCAGGCACAGCACACATGTGGTGCATATCCATACACACAGACAAAACATCAATACACATAAAAATAATCTTTTTAATGTAGCTTTATATTTAATGTGTCTTTTAAGTCTATGTTTAAATTATTAAGTCCATGGGTAACTAGACCACCACTACCATGAAGCTACTTTAAATAATTTAAAAGCCCACCTGGCTTGGTGGCACACACCAGGAATCCTTGCTCTCAGAAGGCTGAGGCAGGAGGTTCTCCAGTTTTGAGGTCAGATCCTGTCTCAGAAAAATAAAATAAGAAATGTAGTTCATCAGTAGAATGCTTATCTAGCAAGTTGAAAGCCCTGGGTTCTACACTTTAAAATGCAAAAAATAAGAAAATGAAGTTCCAAACTCCTAAGCACCATTCAAAAATCACCACTTCCCAGCAGAGTTTAAGATCCGCCATCTAGGAAATGGCTCAGTAGTTAAAAGCACTGACTGCTCTTTCAGAGGTCCTGAGTTCAATTCTCAGCAACTACATGGTGGCTCACAACCATCTGTAATGAGATATGGCGCCCTCTTCTGGTCAGCAGGCATGCATGCAGACAGAACACTGTATACATAATAAATAAATCTTTTTAAAAAGTCGAGTTTATGCTTCTAAAAAAAAAAAGATCCACCCATCTAGTAAAGAGGGGAGGGGGGGCTACCATATTTTCAGGTGTTAGCTGATAATGGCTTCACAGTATAGCTGTCTCTGCAGGATACTATGACTATGTAGCAACCCTACTGACATCTTTCCGCTACTTTACCACTGCAACAAATCTATCTACTCTCCTCAAAAACAACGCGGGGACGAGTGTCAGCGGAGAAGTTAGGTCCGAGCAGCCCCTCAACCTTAGCGCTCTCTATAAAGTAAACTCAGAGGCAGAGAGTGCTTCCATAGGCCCCAAGTTTGAGAGTCAGCACCACCGAAAATTAAAAGTGAGACTGCAGAGAGAGTACCATTAAACCAAACAAATTCTCTGTACACTTTCCTTGGTTCTATTTCAACTGAAAGCCAAATGAGAATCTAGCCCTAAGCCCTCATTTTACCCAGCAAGACACTGCCGCCTAAAGCAGGCAAGCGATCTGCCCTAAGTGACTAATAAAGTATTCCGTCTGCACTCCTCATAGCAGTGCTAAAGCACTTGGTTGCTTAAATCTCATTCATGAGATTAAGTACCTGACAGCCAAAATCCAATCTTCACTCTTTCTGTACCCCTCAGTGACCTGCCCTGAGCTATACCAAAAATGCTGGATGATCTTGAATATCGGTTCTACGCTTCAGCCATTACTATCGAAACATTACTCTTCCCCACTTCAAGTGCCTCCACTCTTAAATTCTGAACAAGTGGATTAACAAAACCTCAGAAAGTACATTAAGAGGAGTGCATCCTCAGTACCTTGCTTGTTACCCTTTTATTTGTATTAAACATTTCCTGCTGTGTGTATGTCTTTGCTTTTTTTTTTTAATTGGTGGAAGATTTATACGACCTCAAGAGTGACCAAGGATAATCGTTCTGGTTTTTTAAGTGTCAACTACTTAGTTACTATATATGTCCAGTTAACATAAATGATCGGCTCTTTAAATACTTTCCAATTAGACAATATTGTTTTCTCTCATCTCTTACAAATAACTCTTAAAGTAACCAACAGGGGTTAATACCCTTTGAACAAAAAAACATCTAAAAATAATTCTCTGAAACCAGGTATGGTTGTGCCTGCCTGAAATACCAGTATTCAAAAGACAGAAACACGAGAATCACAAGTTCAAAGTTGGCCTAAGCTACATAGTGAGACCCTGTCTTTCAATTAAAAAAAAAAAGGCAAATATGTCACCCCACTTGATGTTAAAACTACAGAAACAACTAATCTGCAAAAATCCCACCAACCAAAGAGTACCACCAGCTTCATTAGGTCACTAACCTTCAAGCCATTTGTTGTAGAAAGGGGAGGGGGCGCCTGAGGTCTCTGGCTGGAGGTGCATTAAGATTATACCATCCATCCACCCTCAGCAGAACAATTTAAGGAGAGCAAAAATGTCCCACGTATATGTCTTAACAATGTTTGACCACATTTAATCACAGCGGTATTTAATCAGTTCCTGCAGCAAAGGCTTAAAAAAAGAAACGGCAGCATGCTGCTGGTATCTGAATCCAATTTAAAACATCACCACTACATGTGTGAAGCTGTCAGAGAATTTTTTTTAACTATATTTAAAAAATAAAACACCACCAGAGAGATGGGTCAAGACGAATTAAACCGTTTTGAACGTTAAAGCCGCTGTACCAAGTGGCTGGAAAAGGTTCTCCGCCTTTCTGAAACGCCGGGCGAAAGTCCCTGGGCGAGTTTCAAAACTAATGACCGTATACTACTGCACAGTGCCACCGCTTAAATTGAACTACCGAGCCAGCCGACCGTTCACGTTACTACAGCCAAAGGGCCTTAGAAAACAAGCCGGGAAAGGGGAACAATAAAGAAGCGTCTCACCGCAAACACAGCAAGAGAGAGACTGTCGGAAGTAAGGCAAGAGCCTGTTAATCTCTGTAAACGCCTTGGGGTCTCCGGGGTCGTAGTTGAGCACTAGGCGGCTCGCGGAAATGTAGAGAGCAGTAGCATTCACGGGGTTCATTGCAGACACTTCGACACCAATGGCTCTCGGTTGAAAAGAAATTCCGGATCCAAGTTTGTAAGCAGCCAGGGAACAATGGCGAATTTACAACAATTCGGAAGAAATCGGAGCAGAACCACTGGCCAAAGCAGCAACCAAAATCCGTGCAAGTTTGTGAAGCTGAAGCAATCCTCCCACACATGGGGCCTTGCCGCCCCTCCTCCGTCCCTGAGACTTGCAGACCGAAGAGAGAGAGAGAGAGAGAGAAAGCGAGAAACCAGCGTTCGAGTTCGTCCAAGACGGCCACGGCTTGGGTGCTCCGGCCGGGATCGGCGCTCGGTCTAGCCCCGCGGCTCGGTGGGCGGCCTGCGTTCGAGCAGCATGTCCAGCCGCGGAGGCACCTCCGGATGGAGCTGGCGCGCACGGGAACGGGGCCGGTGGGGTCCAGGCGGGGCACTCTTCTCTCCGGCCGCGGGGCCCTTACTCCATCGCAGCGCCGGCGCGGAGGCAGCGGGGCGACGGAGACTACCGCGCAGGCGTCGGCTTCCCGGGTCTAGTGCCAGCAGCCGCGGCGGCGGAGGTTGCTGCTGCTGCTGCTGCTGCTGCTGCTGCTGCTGCGGGCGCGCGCCGCTGCCGTTCTCGCCATGCCGGACGCGGGGCCCACGCTGCGCCTGGCGCGGCGGGCGGGAGGCACCCGCCCGAAAGGGAGGCCCGGGAGGAAGTGCGCGCGGGCCCCGGCGGCGGGAGGGGGCGGGGAACAGGCCGGCAGGCAGCAGCGGCGGCGGCGGCGGCGGCGCCCCTCGCTCCTGAGCCGCACACTCGGGTCACCAGCGCAAGCGCCGCCCCCTCACAGCCCGGCCATCTTTTCAGCACGGCACCGACGACTCCTCCAAGCGCGACTGCCACCGCCGCCGCCGCCGCCGCCTGCCCAGCCGCGGCGTTAGGCGAGCTCACCCCGCCAGGCCGCCACCGCCGCCGCCGCCGCCGCCCAGCGCGCACGACGAGGCCCGCTGGAGGCCCCTCCCTCGCGCCTGGCCGCCCTCACCCGGACTTCACGCGCCGCTCTAGCTCGGTGGGACCGGGGCTGCCCCGGCCGTGGTGGATGGTGCGGCGCTTGAGGCCCGCCCGCTAACGACGACCGTTACCCCAACGGGCAAAGACACTGTCATCCCCGAGACTCCCCCGCCGCCGTCGTCGCTAGCCCTCGCACGCATGCGCACAGCGCGCTCTCACACCCCCCCCCCTCCCGCCCTTCCTTTCCCTCCGCTTCCCTTTTCCCCTGCTTCTCCTCTAAAAGCCCCCTCCACGCCCTCCCGGAGCTACCGGCGCTCGCCGGGCGCATGCGCAACCCCCCCCCCCGACCCTACCGCCTTTCGCCCTTACGCGTGCGCTTTGACCGCCCACCCAGAAAAACCGGATAAACACATTAGCCCGCTCACGCCAGCCCCGCCCTGCCCGCCGCCAGCCCACCCTGAGCGCCACTGCGCATGTCTGGCTCTCCACTTACGGCTCCTGGGACGGAGCATGCTCAGTGCGAGCCGCAGGCTCTCACCGCCCTTCCCCCATGCGCTCTCAAATTCCCTCTCCTAGGCTGTGTGTGGGTTGTGGTGAACTGGGTAGCGGGCACGGGCGGCCTCTCGCGTGGGCTGTCCCCGTCGCGCCGTGTGGCGGTCGGGTGGGCCTGGGGTCCCAGCGCGGCCTCCCCACGCTCCGCTGACCGCGGTGGGAGGAAGCAGCCTAGCACGGCCGCCAGCCCCGCCTCGCCACCTTCCTCCCTCCCGGAACCCAGCGCGTGGCCGCCGTGGGTAGCGGCTGGCCAAGTTTGAAAGCCACTCCTTTAGGTCCTCAGGGAGACTGCCCTGGTGCGTGGACACAGCTCGTGGTGTATGGTCTTGGTCTGTAGAGTCTGAAACAATCCGAATCCTTCGTTGTGCTGCACTTTAAAAAAAAAAAAAAGGCTTTTGCCTTTTTTGCAGAAGGGCTGAGGACGCTGGGTTATAAATAAAAGCTTAACTGAGCGTGATTCTCCTCTCAAAATACAAATCCTTTTTTGGGTAGCACAATTAGAAATTGCTCTTCGGCATATTTTTTGCACATAATAAACGCTGTACACGTTTGCAAAGTGAAAATTACGACGCGCCAAGTCTTTTTACATACGTGTCCATACGGCATACCAAGGGCTAATTTTAGGGACTGGCCCATAAGTTATTAAGGAAGCCCGTAGAGTCTTGGTTTCCATTTGAAGACAGATTCTGTTTTTGTTTTTGTTTTGTTTTAACAAAACCTAACATATAGTACCAGTAAGAGTCTAATTTCCTAATTTTATATAGCAGCAGAGTGAGTAAAGCTGTGGAAAATGTATTTGGAAGTCACACATGGGAAACGATAAGTATTCTAAAATTAGCTCATTTTAAAGGCTCCATCTGCCTTTTCTTTTTATGATAGCTCTTTCTAAGGTCACTTTCAACTAAAACCGCTATACAGTTCTATTTTTACTCCAGATTCTCAGGTCTTCTCCCACAGCACATAGGTTGCTCTCCTCCAAAGGAGAAACTTGAAGGGTAAACTAATCAGCCTTGCTCACAGCCAGACAACGTAAATGAGCAGTCACGCTAGGTAAGGGATTACCTGCAGGCATTCACTTTTCCCCTAACTGTATTTTAAAAATCGTTTGAGAGGCACACCAGCCAAATTAAGATTAATCCATTGATGGTGTATGTGAGTCAGAGTTAAACCTATTCTTTTTTTAGTTTCTGGAATTGGTTGCAAATGGTAATAGGTTATGGCACTAAAAGCAAGCCATCTTGAACTGTATCCCTTTCTTTTATTGGCTTCCTTGAGCATTGCCTAAAAAGGGATCAGATAGATTGTTCATAGACAATAAATTGCTTAGACTAAATATTTAGGAAAAATCACATATAATTCAAATCCACTAATAATGTCCACTTATCATTTTTCATAATTTTATATTTTTAACTAATGTTTGAGAATAAAAGTATCAGGACAGTCGGACCCAACAAAAATAGAAAATACAGTTTAGGGAAAATCGGGTTAACGTCCTGCAAATGATTATTTGCCTAGGATGACTGCCAATTTATACAGCCTGGTTGTAAAACCACCAATTATTTGAATAAATGATTTATTTTACAATAAATAGTTTGGGATTTATAGAATTATTTCACAGAAGGTTGCATATTCTACACTCAGGTTTCCCTACCATTAGCATCATATATCTATATGGTGTATTTCTCACATTTAATGAATCAATACAATATCAATAACTAAAAGCCATATCGTTTGCTTGAGTTACTTTCACACAGCTGTGACCACAGTACCAGAAAGAAACAAGATTTATTTTTGCTCATGGTTTCAGATGGTAGTAGGGAAGGCAGGGTCACCACATGCTGACCAGAACAGATGGCAGCTGTTCATATACAAACCAGGAAGCCGGGTTGCAGGCACGAGGAGCTGGGTCTGACATCCAAAGATCTATACCAAGTGACTGGCTGCTAGCTAAGTCTCCATTCCTAAATGCCCCCCAAAATGGCCAGGCCAGCCTGTGGGGGTGTTTCCAATTCATACTTATATTAATGTTCATATTCAGGTTTCTTCTAAGACCCTCTTACTGCTCTAGGTTACCACATTAATTTAGACACCCTGTCTACTTGAGTTCCTCTTGGCATCCAGGTAGATTTTCATCTTCTCCAACAATTTTTAGTATAGAATTTAGTATTCACTGGTTATCTGAGATTGAGATTTAACCTCATTCTGCATTTTATCTGGCAACCTAGGGTATGTTGACTAACCTTCTTTTATGACTGGGTCTAATTTGGTAACCCAGGCTGTCCTCAAATTCTGGATCCTCTTGCCTCCAGCTCTAAATATTGGTATTACAGGCATTCAGAGGCTCAGAGGTCACCAATCTAATAGTCCACTAATGGGGTTATAAATTGGTAGAATATTTCTTAAGGTCAAAGCTTATAAGACGGATGAGCCTCAGAATCAACAGTTCTACTGCTAGCAATTTAGTATGTATCAGATGTTCTTAGTGATTCTTGTCTCATAGCAAACTTACTTTATTTATTTGCTTTTGGTTTAGTAAAAGCTGGCCTGGAAATCACAATGAAGCCAGAGCCTCCATCCTCCACCTCCTGAATGCTAAGATTACAGGCCTGTGCCTCTATTCCTTATAATTTTAGTCTTAGTGTCTTTTCACAGCTCCCTAGGTGAAAAGAAACAATGTATTTAAAAAATAGCCAGGTATGGCACCCAATACCTTTAATCCCAGCACTCCGGAGGCAGGCAAGCAAACCTCTGAGTTCCAGACCAGCCTGGTCTACAGAGAGAGTTCCAGGACAGCCAGGTGTTGTGTGGTATTCTGTTTGTGTTCTGACAAATAAAGATTGCTTAGAATCAGAGGACAGAGCTAGCCACTAGTTAAGCATAGAGGTCTGGAGGTCTGCACAGAGAGGAGACAGGATGTGATGGGGGGTGGGGGGGGCGCAAAGAGAAGATCTAGGCCCTTTTGGACAGAGGAGTGGAAGAGATAGGAAGCTACAGGTAGCTGCTCCCTGTTCTCTGATATTTCAGGTTCTTACCCCAATATTTGACTCCTGATTTTTTATTGTTAAAGATTAATTAGATTTATGCTTCAGGCAGGGATACACAGAGAAACCATGTCTCAAAAAAAGAAAGAAACAATGTATTACATTGTTACATCCAGTCTATATGACTGACCTAACTTGGTAGCTATATGACAAAGTAGCTCAGATACATTGTGGTGATACTTTGTACTCTAACAAATAAAATTTACCTGAAGGTCAGAGAACAGAGTCAGCTACTAGATTAAACATAGAAGCCAGGCAGTGGTGGCACAAATCTTTAATCCCAGCACTTGGGATCTCATTGGGAAGCACACATGTCATTAATCCCAGCACTACGAAGGTTGAGACAGGAAGTAGAATGACTGGACAGAGAAAGGCATGTGAGTGGGGAGGAGACAGGAACTGAGCCCTTTCAGCTGAGGACTCAGGGGCATTCTGTCTGGGGACAGGATCTTAACCTTTCAGCTGAGGAGCTGGCAAGTGGCTGTGGCTTGTTTCCTCTGATCTTTGAGCATTTAGCCCAATATCTGGCTCTGGTTTTTTATTATAAGACCAACTAGGATTCGCGCAACAGTACATTTCATTCTCAAATGAATATAATCTTTATTAATAATATGGGTATACTTCTTAGTATGCACGAAAGACTCCAGTTCAGTTTCCAGCACCCTCATGGCAGATCACAACAATTTGTAACTCCACTTCCAGGGGATCTGATGTCCTCTTCTGGCCTCCACAAGCACTGCATGTACATGTCACACAGACATACATGTAGACAAAACATTTATACACATAAAAATAAATCTTTTTAAAAATATTCCAAATATATTACCTCCTTGATAGGAATGTATAATGATCTAATGTTGAAACTATGACCTATCTGAAGCTAACAGTTTACAGAATGTCCAACAAATGTCAAATATTTCTATGCTTTGTCAAAAAGTTGATAAATCGGTCAGGCATGATGGTGCATTCCTTTAATTTCAGAACTTGAGAGGCAAAGGAATGTGGATCTCTGTAAATTCAAGGCCAGCCTGGTCTACAGAATTAGTTCTAGGACAGCCAGGGTTTTACAGTGAGACCTTGTCTCAAAAAGAAATAAGAGTGATAAATAAACCCTGTGTTTTCCTATGAGTTTATGTCAATGTAATTGTTTCTATTTTTTAAAGGATTAATAGACCTAATCTACATTTTCAATTTGAAGCACTACCTACATTATCATACATCTTTGTTATAGAATATTATATATCTATTAATTGAAGCACTACCTACATTATCATACATCTCTGTTATAGACTATTATATAGCTATTAAAACTTTTATAAGGCTGGTGTGGTTTGGATAAGATGACCCCATAGTCTTAGGCATTTGAACAACTGGTCCCCAATTGATGGCACTGTGTGGGAGGTTTAAGAGGTGTAGTCTTGGTGGAGGGAGAATGTCACTTGGTGCATGCTTTGAGGTTGCAAAGCCTCACTATATTCCCAATGTGCTTTCTCAGCTCCATACTTGTGGTTCAAGATGTGAGCTCTCAGTTGCTGCTTCTGACCCTGCTACCTCAACTCTGTCATCAAGGACTCTAACTCTAGAATCGTGAGCCCAAATAAGCTCTTTTATAAGTTACTTGATTGTTGTGTTTTATCACAGCAAAAGAAAAATTACTTGCTGTGGGATGTCCTGTATGTTGTGAATCTATGTTGCTATAATTGATTGATAAATAAAATGCTGATTGGCCAATAGCCAGGCAGGAAGTATTGGATAGTATAGGCAGGACAAGCAGAGAGGAGAATGCTGGGTAGAAGAGGGCTGAGTGAGGAGACACTGCCAGCCGCCGCTGCCATGAGGAGCAGGATATAAAGTATCAGTAAGCCACGAGCCACATAGCAAGGTATAGATTAATAGAAATGGGTTAATTTAAGATATAGATCAGATAGCAAGATGCCTGCCACAGCCATACAGTTTATAAGTAATATAAGTCTCTGTGTGTTTAATTGGGCCTGAGTGGCTACAGGAGCCAGGTGGACACAGGAATACTCCAGTTACTGTTACTAATACAGCTCAGCAAGGTGCCACACACCTGTAGTTCCAACATTTGAAAAACTGAAGCAGGAAGGTTAGTTTACCCAGGCATTCAAGACAAACCTGGACAACATAGCAAGCACGTTTCAAAATGAATTAATTAAAATGTTAATATGTTCTGCCGGGCGGTGGTGGCGCATGCCTTTAATCCCAGCACTCGGGAGGCAGAGCCAGGTGGATCTCTGTGAGTTCAAGGCCAGCCTGGGCTACCAAGTGAGCTCCAGGAAAGGCGCAAAGCTACACAGAGAAACCCTGTCTTGAAAAAAAAAAATGTTAATATGTTCTTTTAGATTTCTTTTTTATTGTTTTTAATTATGTGTGTGTATATGTGTGGTTAAGTGTATATGAGTGCAGGTGCCCACAGAGGCCAGAAGTCTGGCCTCCAATCTCCTTGGAGCTGGAGTTATAGACATTCGTGAGCTGCCCAATGTGGATGTTGGGAACTGAACTCAGATCCTGTACAAGAGCAAAGCATGCTCCTAGCTAAGCATCTCTCCAGCCCCATACCTTTTTTTTTTTTTTTTTTTTTTTTTTTTTTTTTTTTTTTTTAGACACAATCTCACTATTACACCAAGTCTGGACTTGAACTCACTATGTAGCTGAGCATAACTTTGAACTTTTGATTCTGTTGCCTCTGTACCCAAGTGCTGTAACTACAAGTTCCCGGTCACATGAGCCAACATGCCCAGTGACTGTCTACTTCTTGAAACTAGGCATGGTAGTGCAGGCTTGCAAGCTCAGTACTTGGGAGGAGGAGGAGGAGGAAGAAGAAGAAGAAGATCAGTGCAGCATCACCCTGAGATGATGAAAGAGGAAAGGGGGAGGAAGAAGAGGACTTTACACACCGACTATCAAAACAGAAATGTTTTTCTGGATGGTGAGTGTCTTAGTTAAGGCTACTATTGCTGTGATAAAACACCATGACCAAAAGCAAGTTGAGGAGGCAAGAGTTTATTTTACATTCCCACACCACTGTTTATCATCAAAGGAAATCGGGACAGGAACTCCAACAGGGCAGGAACCTGAAGGCAGGAGGAGCTGATACAGAGGCCGTGGAGGGTTGCTACTTACTGGCTTGCTCTCCATGGCTTGCTCAGCCTATTTTCTTATAGAACCCAGGACCACCAGACCAGGGATAGCACCACCCACAATAGGCTAGGCCTTCCCTCATCAATCGCTAATTAAGAAAATGCCTTATAGGCTTGCCTACAGCCCAATCTTTTTGTGGGATATTTTTGTTTGTTTGCTTGTTTGTTTTTTCAAGATAGGGTTTCTCTATATAATCCTAGCTACTCTAGAACTCACTCTGTAGACCAGTCTGGCCTTGAACTCGCAGAGATCCACCTGTATCTGCCTCTAGAGTGCTGGGACTAAGAGGAGAGAGATGGCTCAGTGGTTAGAGTGCTGGGACTACAGGTGTGCACCACCCAATCTTTACAGAGGCATTTTCTTAATCGAGCATCCCTCCTCTCAGATGACTTTAGCCTGTGTCAAAATGACATAAAACTAGCCAGCACAGTGAGATTGTGGGGAATACTTTTTCTGGTTACTGTGTGTACATTCACAATGAATTAAGCTTCCCTATCCTGTTCTCTACCCCCGCCAAACACTCGCCTCTTCCATTATACCTGCCACGCTAAGCTGAAGTTGTTGGTCTAGCCTGTCGTCTCCTTTTTATGTTGTAACTGTGACAAAGTCAGCATTTGCACCCTGTCTTTATTCTCGTTGCCTGGCATAGGGTTTGAAGCATCGTGGGAATTAGGTCACTGTTAAAGTACTGATTACTAGAAATCTGATGTCTGTGAAGCCGCCAGGATAGGCATGGGCAAACATTCGCTTTTTTCCCTAGAGACAGTCATAAAACTTACTATGTTCAAGACAGTTCTCACTTCATCTTCATCAATGTCAATTCTAAGTTATTTAATAAAGCCCAAAGTATGGATTGATTTGAAACACTCAGGATATCGCACACAAGTATGTATTGATTGCACTCTGTCTAGCATTTTGGACACAGTAAAGTAAATGCAGAAGTTGTTGACATTAAGCTTTCAGAAAACAAAAGTCCAGCTGGCACCGTAAGGGACTTTCTGAAGGGTTAGGCCCTTTTAAAAATATGAAATAGCTGTCTGCTTTCCTTTCCTCTCCTCTATCCACTCCATTTTAAAATCACTTTTTAAATTAATTTTTAGAGTTAGCATACAAAGTAAAGGAAACTCAGTGTAGCCCTGACTGTCCTGGAACTCTCTGTAGACCAGGTTGGCCTCAAACCCTTCTAACGTTTTCATATACAATGATGTGTTTTGTGCCCCCTTATTTTTCTTCCTCCTCCAAAATCTGCATTGCAATGATGTTCCCTCTCCAACCTTCTTACCTTTCATTCTCCCTTCTGGCCCAGTGTCCTAGCTATCACCTTCACCATTACACCTATCCAACCAAATCTGAACACATGTCTAGCCTGCAGTTACTGTGGATAATTATCAATAAGTTCAACCGACAGGAAAGTGGTAACAGGTTAACTCAAAATAAAGTTAAATTTACACATTCAGACACTGGCCAGATAAATACTTAAATAAAAAATAGAGTCTCAGATAGATCCAGGCTAGCCTCTCCAAGTGAAGCTGGGGTTGACCTTGAACTAATCCTCCAGCTTCCACCTCTGAGTGCTGAGATTACAAGCATGAACCACGTTGTACTGGTTTTATGTGGTGCTGGAAATCCAGCCCAGGGCTCTGTGCATGCTATGAAGCATTCCACCATGTAATGGACATTCCCAGCCCCAGAACAATACTTCTCTATAGAAAGCCCGTCACCGGATGAAATTTGACCAGGATCTAATCCAAACCAGTACTCCTGTCCTTTCGTAATGCCTCTCTGACCTACCAGATTTCCTCCTTCTGGCTAGAAGTCAGAGTCCTCACAGCTCAGTCCCAGCACCTGAGGGGAAGCTTTTCACCTCCATTCCTGTGACCATGTCCCTGTGACCTTCAGATCAACACTCATAATGCATTTATTTCATCCAAACAACATTTAGTGGTTTTAGCACTCATTTCTTTTACATCTTCACCTTCATCCTCTCTGGGTCTAACCCTAACAAAGCGCCTTGCTTATTGGCTGTTCTAATACAGTACCAGACACATATTAAAGTACCCACTAAATGTGACTGTCTTTATTCCCTAAGATGCTTTCAATACCATCCAAATGCCTATTAAATTTGTCCATTCATTTATGCAACCAACACTTATTGCCAGTTATATGCCAGGCATTCAGAATACAAAAATGAATAATTCAACATTCTTCAGCCCTCAAAGAGTTCACAGTCTAGTTGGGGTGGCAGCTATGTACACAGCTTATTTATAATTCAGAGTTGCAGGATTTAGGGATATTCTCAAGGCAACTCTGAAATGTCTTAGCAGAGAGTTCTGGAGCATTGTGGGTTGAACTAGTTCACGTGCACTTTTCTGAGAAAAGATCTGCAATTATTCATAGCATTGTTGCTAAGGGGAAATGTGTTCTGCATTCCAAACAGTCAATTTAAAAATTGAATTTTTGGAACACAGCCCATTTGCCCCTGGAGATGTCTATTTCTCCCATATCTCAGAATCCCCATTTGTCTAAGGACAATTTCTATTTCTTGATGATTCCCACCTGTTCTCTATGGCCTGTGGTACAACCTGAGGGTCTTCAGTCACCAATTCACACACCTGGGCTCCACACTCTATGATTGAGACAGTTCTCTGGTCAAGCAGGTCTCCAACATGCTGAAATAAAGGAGCCTCAGATCTAAGTTCTGATGATTTACCCCTTCACTGTTGGAGAAGTTAGTGAGAAAGAAGCCATTACATGGGTGGAGACAGTTTGGAATCCCTGCTGTGGGAAATGAGAGGAAAAGCTGATTAGGGTGATGTGGAGGATTACAGGAATGATTTTTATTTTATTTTATTTTTTGAGACAGGGTCTCTCTTTGTAGCCCTGGTTGTCCTGCATCTTACTATGTAGACCAGGCTACCTCAAACTCACAGAGATCTGCCTGCCTCTGCCTCTGCCTCTGCCTCTGTGTCTCAAATGCTGGGATTAAAAGGTTGGGCCACCACACCATGCTCAGGAATGATTTTAAAAGGATATATCTCTTGGGTAAAATAGGACTTATAAAAAATTTCTAAGTGTACCATCCTGGGCCATAAAGTTTTAAAAGTACTCTTTGCAATTCATAAGTGGGCTAGGTTAAAAATGAAGATTTCAATTGTTTAAAAATTGTTGACATTTTACTAGGCATGGTGGTACACACCTGGTCTACATAGCAAGTTGTAGGACTGCTAGAACTACATAGATACATAGACCTTGTCTCAAAATCAAAACCAAAACCCAACGAAAGAGTTAACTCTGTGTGTGTGTGTGTGTGTGTGTGTGTGTGTGTGTGTGTGTGTGTGTGTGTAGGTCAGATGACATCCTGGTGTTCTTTTCTCTTTCCATCAGGTGGCTTCCCAGGATAGAACTCAGGTAGTCTGGCAGGGCAATAAGCACCTTTGCCCACTGAACCATCTCACTGGCCCTTGATTTTTTAAAAATAATTTTGAGGCAATGTGGTTGTTTGAATAAGAATGGTCCCCAGAGGCTCATATATTTGAAAGCTTAGTCACCACGGAGAGGAACTGTTGGATAGGATTAGACAGATTAGGAGGTGTGGCCTTGTCGGAGGAAGTGGGGCTCCGAGGTTTTCAGAAGCCCACTCCCAGCGCCATGTTTCTCTGCTGCCTGTGGCTCAGATGCAGCATTTTCAGCCGCCGCTCCAGTGCCATGAACACTGCCCAGCTCCTCACCATGACGACAGTGGACTAGCCTTCTAAAACAGAAGGGAAGCCCCCAATTAAATGCTTTCCTTTATAAGAGTTGCCCTGGTATGCCGGGAGGTGGTGGCGCATGCCTTTAATCTCACTCAGCACTTGGGAGATGGAGGCAGGTGGATCTCTGTGAGTTCGAGGCCAGCCTGGGCTACAGAGTGAGTTCCAGGAAAGGCTCCAAAGCTACACAGAGAAACCCTTGTCTCAAAAAAAAAAAAAAAAAAAAAAAAAAAAAAAAGAAAGAAAGAAAGAAAAGAAAGAAAGAAAGAAAGAAAGAAAGAAAGAAAGAAAGAAAGAAAGAAAGAAAGAAAGAAAGAAAAGAGTTGCCCTGGTCACGGTGTCTGCTCACAATAATAGAACAGTCACTAAGGCAGCATTTTGCTATGTAGACCAGAGTAGCCTTGATTACCTCAGCCTCCCCTATGCACTGGCATTACAGATGTGTGCCACCGTGCCTAGAGAAAAATGAGGCCTTCTAATCTAGGGTTGAAAAAGCTGGATTTTGTGTTCTGGCTTGTTCTCGCCATTCCTGGGATTTGGGGGAGTGGCATAGAGCAGTAGATAAATCAGAAGAGCTCTGAATATGATAATTACTATGTAGGTTTGGGGAAACCCATTACTAGTCTCTGAGCTTCAGTTTTCATCTGTCAAGAAGGGCCAATACTGTCCTGAGGAGTCTGGTTTTTGTTTGTTTGTTTGTCTGCGTAGCTTTGTGCCTTTCCTGGATCTCACTCTGTAGACCAGGCTGGCCTCGAACTCACAGAGATCCACCTGCCTCTGCCTCCCGAGTGCTGGGATTAAAGGCAGTGCCACCACTGCCCGGCTTGTCCTGAGGAGTTTAACATGGCAGATGATGTCTTCATCAGTCCTATGCTTAACACTGACATTGTGGATACACCAGAGAAAAAGACTCTCAAGGAGTTCCCAGCTCCCTATTAAGGCAAAAATGATACATTTATGCCATGCAACAAGTACTTCAGGAAAATGTTACAAAAATCTAAGAAAGACACCTGAGGAGATGTCAGGGTTCCAGGAAATGTTACATAAATAGTGACTTAATGGACAAGTAGGAGAGAGAGGAAGGGTAAGAACAGCTGCTAGATGGAAGCAAGGGCTTACGGGAAAGCCTGAAGGAAAAATCCGGCTGAGATTCGCATAGTACAGGGAAGGAAATTTTGAGAAATGAGAGGGAGGGGCAAGCAGAGATCAGATTACAATGGACATTATACTAACATTATAAAGGTCATCCTGAGGGTAATGGGGCATCAGAGGAAATAGATGGGGTGGAGCAGGCATCCGAGCTACTGCAGTTCACTAAAGGTGATCTTGCCCAGGAACTGGCCAATGGCAGTCCAAAAATCAAGTCGGTACCTTGCCCTGTTTTTCATGGCCCATTGGACAGGAGCGTTTTGTTTTGTTTTGTTTTTTACTTTACATTTTTAAATGGTGGATTTGTTTTGTTTTGTTGGTGAGTTAGGAAGGAAACTGAGGGGGTTGCCACAGGCTTCGAAGCATCTATCGCTGAACTCCACCTTTAGATCCAAATGCTTTTCTGGTTGTTTCTTATTTTAGGCCGAAATACTTTTCTTGAGACAGGGTGTTCTGGAGCCCAGGGTGGCCTCTAATTTGCTACATAGCTGAGGATGACCTTGTGCTCCTCCTAATCGTCTCCCCTCCATGTCCCAAGGGCGGGATTACAGACACAACTAAGCCTGGTTTTAGCCCTAAATGGTTTAAAATAATAAAAATAAATAAATAATGGAATAAAAACAAGGGGCTGGGTGGATGCTCCTTTGATAAAGGACCTGCTAGGCAAACCCGAGTTTGGATCCCTAGCACCCCCACAAAAAGCCGGGCATAGTAACAGGTGTCTTTACCTCTAGCCCTGGGCGGAGGGGCAGGGTACACATGCTCCTGAGGCACAGATGCAGAACACCCA
The DNA here is from genome assembly GCF_004664715.2 of Peromyscus leucopus. Lineage (NCBI taxonomy): Eukaryota > Metazoa > Chordata > Mammalia > Rodentia > Cricetidae > Peromyscus > Peromyscus leucopus. Next base: position 89,619,459 of record NC_051069.1, on the reverse strand, counting down.
TAAAAATAAATAGCTTACAAAGTCAGATGACTCAGTGCGGAAAAGCACTTGTTGCTGAGCCTGAGACCTGAGTTCCATGACCAGGCCCCACATGGTAGAAGGACACAGTCTCTTTTTCTCCTACCACACACTTGAGCAATTTCAACCCCCAAACCCTAAAATTAACCATTTAGACTGTTGCACGAAAAGCTTCCTGCCCCTCGATCTCTGGTATGGAACTAAACCGGTGACAATGAGGAGTGAGAGACGCTAAGGGTTGGGGCTGTGGGTCTAAGAAGGAGCTATCTGAACTAGATAGAGGTATAAACTGTAAGTCAGCACCACACCAATATCAGCAGAAACAGGGAAGGGCAACCAGGTACGGTGGCTCATATCTGCAGTGCCAACACTTGGAGGCTAATGTGATGGCTCAAGTTGTGTTTTAAGTTGAAATTACTGTGCTCAAGAGATCTATAAAACAAAAGACCTCTAACCTGTAACTCCCACTTGCCCAAGGAGAGAAAACTTCCTGGAATGCTGGGGGCTGTTGTTCATGGAAGATAACAAGTCAAGTGTTTTCCTTTCTGTAAACAAGCTTGGTTGCCCCAACCAGACAGGATGTGTTTGATCACATGTAAGCAGGAGGTATGGAGGCAGGAAGCATGTCAAGATGTATGCTTGCTTCCAGTCGGACAGATGCGTGAAGTACGTCGTAACCCTTAAAAGCCTCTGATTAATGTAATTTGGTGCAATTCTCTGGGAATCCTGGGCATGGACCTGGCCAGTATTTAATAAAGCTTGCTTCAGATTTCGCTCAAAAACTAGTGGTCTCATTCTTGCACAGTAGGAATAACACTGAGGAGGGATTCCGTGAGTCTGAAGTGAGTCCCAAGCCAGCCTGGACTATCAAATGAGATTCTGTCTTAGAAAGGAAAAGGCAGAGAAAAGAAGAGGAGGGGAGGGGAGAGGAGGGGGAAAGGGAAAGAAGAGGGAGAGAAGGGGACTTTGGAGGGGGGAGAGCAGCTACCAGGTAGAGGAAGAAATGAAGAATGAATGGGGCTGACATTGTGGCTCAGTTGGTAGAGTGTTTACTTAGCATGCATGAAACCCTGAGTTCAATCCCCAACACTGAATAAACCAAGTGTGATGGTACAGGTCAGCACTTGAGAGGAGGAAGTTCAAGGTCATCCTGCATTAGTATTTGAGGCCAGCCAGTCTCAAAAAGAAGGGGAGGAGAAGGGAAGGGGGTAGGGAGAGAAAGCTGAAGTCACACAAAAGTCGGGGAAAGGAGTCAGGAGATTGTAGCTCAGTGGTAGAACATTTGCCTAATACTGCGTTAAAATCCTGGGTTCAGTCCCCAGTAATTCCCACCCACACACCTGCTCCTACTTTCTCCTCCTTTTTTTTTTTTTTTTTTTTTTTTTTTTTACACATTTATTTGGGGGTTGATTTGAATGTCATGGCACATGTGTAGAGGTCAGAACAGCACAGCCCTCCCACGGAGGCAGGCAGTTCTTCTGCTCTGTGGACTTCGGGATCCAGTTCAGGAATTAGGCTGGCTGGTAAGTAAGTGCCTTGGACTGGTTCGTTTCTGTCTCTTCACACAAGCTAGAGTCAACTGAGAGCTTGCCACCATCAGACTGGCCTGTAGGCAATCTTGTAGTGTATTTTCTTAATTAGTGATTAATATGTGGGGGCCTCCAGCCCATTGTGGGTGATGTCACAACCAAGCTGGTGGTCCTAGGTTGTATAAAAAAGCAGGATGAGCAAGCCACGAGGAGCAAGCAGTGGTCTACCATGTTCTCTGCCTCTGTTCCTGACTTTCATGGCTGATGAACTACAAGAATGATGAAATAAGCCTTTCTCTCCTAAGGTGATTTTGTTCACGGTGTTTTATCACAGCAATAGAAACCCTAAGTCAGGACTAATAATTAATATAATTTGTGTTTAACTCTAATATTGTTATTGTTCTTACTATAAAAGCAATGGAAACATTAACTCAATACTTTTAAAATATTATGTGCCAGATATGATGGCATATGCCTTTAATCCCAGTACTTAAGAGGCAGAGACAGGCAGATCTCTTGTGAGTTTGGGGTTAGCCTGACCTACATAGTAAAACCCTGTGTCAAAAACAAAAAAATAAAAGTTATTTATTCTTTTACTTAGTTAAAAAAAAAAAAAGATGAAACAGAAGACAAGATTGCCTACCAAATAGATTTCCAGAGAATATTTACCAAATTATTCAGCAGACATCTACTATTTATCTACTGTGTAACAGGCTGGGTCTGGAGATGGAACTGAACCAGTCTTCTGCAAGAGCAGAAGGTGCTCCATCTCTCTAGTCCCAGAATGAAGTATCTTTTGCAGCTCAACCTCTGGCCCTTCTCTGTCACTTTGTGGGATCCTTCACCTGCATAAACAAAACAAAACAAAACAAAACCCAGCCAAACAAAGAAACCCACAACAGGGTCTGCCTGTAGAGTCTAAGCTGTTTCCAAATTCACCATCATCTTGTCTCAGTTTCCTCAATGCTGGCTTTAGTCAGGTGCCATCATTCCTGACATTTTTTCCAAAGTAGTCCTGGAGGGAAGGGAGATTCCTCCATTAGACAACCTGAGATCAATCCTCCAAATTTATGTAAAGTTGGAAGGGAGAACTGAGTGCACAAAGCTCTTCTCTGACCTCCATATATGTGCATTGGTGCGCATGAACACACACACACACACACACACACACACACACACACTTTAAAAAAATGTTTATAAAAAGGATCTGTATGGTGAGAAGGCGCAGCAGGTAAGGGCATGTATTCTTTTGTTTATCTGCTGTTGATGTATGCCTTGACCAAAAGCAATCTGGGAAGGGAAGGTCCAGAACAGGAGCTCAAGGCAGTAGCCTAGAGAGAGGAACAGAAGCAGGAACCGCAGAGCACTGATTCCTGACTTGTTCCTCCTCCTACCTTATAGCACCTAGAACCACCATATTGGGGGTAGTACTGCCCACAATGAACTGGACCCTCCCACATCAATCGCTAAGAGAATGGCCTACAGCAAAATATTATTAGAGCATATTCTCTCTCTCTCTCTAATGATTTTTTTCTGTTTCTCTGTGTAGTCCTGGCTGTCCTAGAACCCGCTCTGTAGACCAGGCTAGCTTTGAATTCACAGTGATCCACCTGCCTCTACCTCCCAAGTGCTGGGATTAAAGGTGTGTGCTATCACTGGGGCTTTTTCTCAATTGAGGCTCCCTCCTCTCAGATGACTCTAGCTTATGTCAAGTTGACCTGAAAATTAGCCAGCACAGTGCCAGTTTCTATTTACAGCAAATTGCAAATATTTAGCTACATGAAGTCCAAGTAGGTATTATTTATCCTTATTTAACAAGTGAGGAAACTCAGGTATAAAAAGGTTAGCAACTTGTTCCAGGTTACAGAGTAAGGCAGAATTAAGTCTGCAAGGCTGTAGACAAGAGCAATACCTGTTGCAAGAGGTGTTGCATTTGTTTATGTTGTTGAATATTAGCTTAACTACGTAAAGATGTATTGCATTTGTTTACAGAATATTTGTTTAACTATGTAAAGATGTGTTGCATCTGTTCACCTTGTCTGCCTAAGCACCTGATTGATCTAATAAAAAGCTAAACGCCAATAGCTATGCAGGAGGTATAGGTATAGGCAGGACTTCTGGGCAAAGAGAGTAAGAAGGAGGAATAATCTAGTCTCAAAAAGAGACAGAGGGAGAGAGGGAGATGCCAGGAAGATGCCAGAAGCCAGACAGACAGACACAGAGGAAGCAGGAAAGTAGGACGTACATAATGAAAGAAGGGTAAAAGCCCTGAGGCAAAACATAGATGAATAGAAATAGGTTAAATTAAGTTAAAAGAGTTAGTGGGACAAGGCTAAGCTAAGGCCAAGTATCTGTAATTAATAAGTCCCCATGTTCTTACTAGAGAACTGGTTGGTGGCTCAAAAAAAAAAATCAACAAAATGGTACCCAATATGGGGCTCAAATTTCCACATTTGAGAAAACTGGAAAAAAAAAAAAAACACACGCTTTAAGAGGCACTGCTGTGTAGCACAGCACTTGAGTAGCTGGCATGCTAAGTAGAAACAGCAAGTTAAGTAAAAAATGCCTGCCACAGTGCAGGCACCAACTTCCTAGAGTGGGGGGGGTGGTTAAACACAGTTCTCATTTAAATGCAGCTCTCAGCCAGGCCCAAAGGCTTAAGGCTCAGCTCTCTTGGATCCAAGAAGAGGGTGGAGCCCACTGCCAGAACCATACTGCAGGGATATCTATCATTTGGCAGTTCCTGTAAGGTTACTAGATAAATTAAGGTTGACTGTTTGAAAGTCTTAGGCTGTTTCTCTGTAACCTTATTTTAGTGATATATTGTATACCCTAATAAACTTGCCTGGAAATCACAGGATAGATCCAGCCACTAGATTAGACATAGAGACCAGACAATGGTGGCACACACCCTTAATCCTATCACTTCGGAGGCAGAGATCCATCTGAATTTCTGTGAGTTCAAGGCCACACTGGAAACAGGGCCAGGCAGTGGTGGCATACAACTTTAATCACAGTACTGGGAAGCACACAGGCCTTTAATTCCAGGAAGTGACATGGTTGGGTGGGAAAGGGTATATAAGGTGTGAAGAAACAGGAATTAAAGCAGTTCAGCTGAGACCCTTTTGGATGAGGGCTTAGAGGATTTCAGAGTATTTGTGGAGTTGGTGAGGTAATAGGTGGTGGCTGTGGCCTGTTGTGCTTCTCTGATCTTTCAGCTTTTACTCCAATATCTGGTACTGGGTTTTTTTTTTATTATAAAACCATCTAAGATTCTAACAACACCTTATAATGCAATGTCGAGATTGGTTCTCCTTTAAATTCCTCTGTCTGGGTCTGAATGTCTCTATGATCTGTTTTAACAGGTTTTTCTAAAACCTTTATCTTGGCACTCATATTAACCAACTTTTTCAATGATAAAACAGAAATGATGAAACAAATATATTTATAATTGACATTACATAAATCCCATCTACATTAATTATCCTCTCATTTAATTGTTCCATTTTTAGACCATCAATCGTATTATCAAACAGAGACCAAACTCCCTCCATTGTAAAAATGTTTCCCATTTTTTAATGTGGGGGGAAAACACTCTGTATTTTTTTTTTTCTTGACTAATTCCTCCATTTAAGAAATCCCAATTGACTCGCCAAATCTGCTGACAATGATGATGCAGATGATGGTGAAGTGAGACAGCTACCTAGTGTGGCAGCATCCTGAGGAGGGGGTCCAGGGAAAACCACAACCCACCGGGAAAGATCCATCAGTCTGCAGGGGAGATATGCAAAAGCTGCTAATTCCAGCCATGAACCTGGGCCTGGGCTTCGACCAGTGTCTATGGAGTCATCTGTCTACACAGGGAAATGTGTGAAAGTAGCTAACTCCTGCGGGTTTTGGAGTCCAAAAACCTATGGAGTTTGCTGCAGAGGCTGTAACAAAAACTTAGCTGGCTGGGTGGGGACTCCATCCCAGGCTGGGTGGAAACTCTGGCCATGTGTAGCTCTGGCAAGCAGCTTTTTCATGAATCCGTACCCCAAAAGTTGGACACCAGATGTTAGATGTTGCATGAATCCTAAAAGGTCTGATAATAAAATCTCAGAGCTAGATATTGGGGTGAATGCTGAAAGGTCAGAGGAAACAAGCCACAGCCACTTCTCACCTGCCAACTCCTCAGCTGATCCTGTCTCCACAAATCCTCTGGCTGAATGCCTCTGAGTCCTCAGCTAAAAGGGTCTCTAGTTCCTGTCTCCTCATGCCTTATATCCCTTTTTCCACCCAGCCATTTCAGTTCCTATCTAAACCTTCCTAGAGGTGGGATTAATGGTGTGTATGCTTCCCAAATACTGGGGTTAGAGGTGTGTGCCACCACTGCCTGACTGTCTCTCTTCTAGACTGGATCAGTCTCATGTAGCCCAGTGTGGCCTTGAACTCACAGAGATCCAGATGAATCTCTGCCTAGTGAGTGCTAGGATTAAATGTGTGTGCCACCAATGCCTGACCTCTATGTTTAATCTAGTGACTGGCTCTGTCCTCTGATCTTCAGGAAAATTTTATTAGAGTACAACAAAATACTCCTATCTAAGGCAATTTGAGCTAGGAAAGTACAGAGTGCATTTAACAGTTACACCTCATAATTATAAATTTAATATAATTGTATTATATGTATAATTTTATATAATATATAATTTTATTTTTATTATGTGCATGGGTGTTTTGTCTGCTTCCATGTCTGTACACATCTATGCAGTACCCATGGAGGCCAGAAAAAGACATCAGATCCCTTGAGTTACAGATTGTTGTGGGTAGCCATGTGGGTGCTGGGAACTGAATTCAGGTCCTCTGGAAGAACAGTCAGTGCTCTTAACCATCTCTCCCACTGCAAATGGAAGGTAAACTTATTTTTAAACTTCCCTGTCCTAATATGTTCTTAGGCGAAAAGAAATCATCAACAACAAAATTTTGTTTTTTCTGTCATTAAATTTATTATCATTTTAATGATTATAGACATAGTACATACTTCATTTTAAAAATTATTTTGTTTGCAACCATCTGTAATAAGGTCTGTTGCCCTCTTCTGGTTATACATGCTGTATACATAATAAATAAATCTTTTAAAAAATTATTTTGTTTGTTTGTTTTATTTTGTAGACAGAGTCTCACTATGTAGCCCAGGCTGGCCTGGAATTCACTATGTAGACCATATTAGTCTTGAGCTCATAGAGATCATCATTCCTCTGCCTTCTGAGTTCTTGTATTAAAGTTATGATGTAATGTGCCCAGTTAGACCATACTTAAGTTAACTATTTTTCCACTCTAGAACATTTAAAAATAACAACAAGATCAAGATCCCATGTAACCCAGGCTAACCTCTAAGTCCTATGTAGTCAAGGATGATCTTGAACTTCTGATTCTTCCACCTCTACCTCAAAAATGCTAGAATTACAGCATGAGCTACCACCCCTAAGCTAGTTTAATATTTCATTAAGATGTATAATATGTTTCTTCCATTATAAACAACTTTAGTTGAATATCCTGGAAAATAAAACCTGCATATATGTTATTACTTTAGAATAATTTTTTTTGGATTTTCTGTTTCTTATTTTTATAAGTTTTTTGTCTTGTTTGGGGTTGTTTTGTTTGTTTATTTGTTTTGAGACAGAATCTCACTATAGTAGCCCTGGCTAGCCTGAAGCTTGCTATACAGACCAGGCTGGCCTTGAACACATAGAGATTCTCTTTCTTCTGTCTCATAAGTGATGGAATTAAAGGCATGTACCACCATGCCAGGGCCTTATTATTATTATTATTATTATTATTATTATTATTATTATTATCATTGGTTTTTTAAGGCAAGGTTTCTCTGTGAAACAGTTCTGGCTGTTCTGGAACTCACTCTGTAGACCAGGCTGGCCTCAAACTCTCAGAGATCCCCCTGCTCTGCCTCCTGATTACTGGGATCAAAAGTGTGCACCACTACCACCACCACCGGGCTGTTGTTTTGTTTTGTTTTGCTTTGTTTTGTTTTGTTTTGTTTTGAAACAAGGTTTCTCCATGTAACAGCCTTGGCTGTCCTGGAACTCTGTAGAGCAGGCTGGCCTGCAGCTCACAGAAATCTGCCTCTCCTGAATGCTGGGGTTAAAGATGTGCACCACCACCACCCAGCTTTCTCCTGCCTTTTTCAAGTCCTTTTTAAAAATTTTTTATTTTATGTGCATTGATGTCTGTGTGAGGGTATCAGATCTTGAATTACAGACAGTTGTGAACTGCCATGTGGGTGCCTGGAATTGAACCTGTGTCCTTTGGAAGAGCATTCAGTGCTCTTAACCACTGAGCCATCCCTCTATCCTCTCCTCCCCTTTTTTTTAAACTAATGAAATCACCTGGTATTTTTCTGGGTTTTCCTTTTTTGGGCATCTTGCTGTGGAGAGAATTTATAACCAAGTCTTAATTTTTAGTTATCATATATGAGTCCGTTATAATAGTATATGTCTCTCTCTAATAAAAATTACTTATATAGTTTTTAAACTCAAATTTTTAATAGGATACTCAGTACTTAATTTACAAGAAGGCAATGGATGTTTTTCAAAAGGGGTGGATATTAGATTCAGATGAAGTAATGGAAGTGTCTCAGACTAAGGAAGACCATTAATTTTTGTCAAATCTATTTTTTTTATGGTGTCATTCAGTCACCCAATCCAGAGGACTGAGGATGGTGGGCACAAAGAAAGCTTTGTATACTACACCAATGTTTACAAATAGATTGAAATATATGTTCATTAAACCAAGTTTTATGGGCCATAAGGATAGCTCAGGGATAGAGGTAACTGCTGCCAAGCCTGGTAGTCGAAGTTGGCTCCCTGGGGTCCACCTGGTGGAAGGAGAATGCTAGCTCCTTCCAGTTGTCTTGTGACCTCCAAACAGGCACCATTGCATGTAAGCCCCTTCCTAAAATAAATTACTCTAAAACAAAACAAACAGGTTTTGTGAGTGTCATACTTTCTCTTACTCCAATGAAAAGCATGCACACCTAGCATTTGGATAAAATCTAATCATCAAATCTTACTTGCTGTTTTTAGTAAAAGGATAAAATATGAAATCCTTCTATGAGCCAGTTTTTGGTAAATGCTACTAAGAACAGACCATTATGTAAGAAAACCTTATTGTTGTAGACAGAGAATCAGGTATCACGTCTGCTTCAGTAAATATTGCATTTTGACTTCAGGAATCCATTTTAGAGTTGTATTTACCTAGCCTTGATCAAGATAAGGACCTTGAAAAACCTGTTTTTTATTTATATATGAACACACACACACATCTTACATCAGGCATGCCAAGAGTGGTAATCTTTGGAAGCCGCCACAGATTGTGTCCTTCAGTTATTTTTAGGAATTTTACGGCCAAATTGCATTTTGTAGTACATAAAAACAATTACATGATCTTTAATTTTATTGCCTGAGACTCTGTTTAGTGCACAAAAATCCCATTTAGGACCACATGTTTCCCATTGTGGGGAACATAAAACTAAGTTATCTTTCATTAGATATTTTTCCATGTTTAATAATTACAAGTTGGACAGACATGACTATTGGCCATAAGATCAGCTATAATACTCATTACCAATTTTCTTTTTTTTTTTTTTTTGAATTAAATATATTTTAGTGATAGGAGAAAGGCTAAATGCTAGCAAGTTGACAAACCCAACCATTCTGAAAACAAACAAAATATGCAAAATGTTCTGGGATGAAGAAAGGAGAGCTGAACAAATAGGACTTTAATAACAAATTTAGATTAAAGCCATGGACCATCAAGCAGGAGTCTTGCTAGGGGACCATCTCTAACCATGATGCCATATGCTGGTGGGAAACTCCAAGAATTTCAAAAATCCAGAATTCCAACCTTGCCTTGAATGTTGTTGTGGTATATTTTATCACACTGTGAAGATGTGGTGCTGTTTTATCTTCCCTACCTAAGGCACCTGATTGGTTTAATAAAGAGCTGAATGGTCAATAGCTAGGCAGGAGAAACTAGGCGGGACTTCTCAGCAGAGATAGGAACTCTATGATGAAGAGAGGTACGTTTTTCCAGTGAGACGCAGAGGAAGGCAGACATACATTGTGGAAGAAAGGTAACAAGTTACATGACAGAACATAGATTTATATAAATAGGTTAATTTAAGTTATCAGAGCTAGTTGTGAACAAGTCAAAGCTAAAGGCAAGCTTTCACAATTAATAAAAAGTTTCTATGTCATTATTTGGAGTTGGTGGTCCCAAAAAGAAAGTCTGACAACAGCATGTTGTTTTGAAAATACATCTGTCAAAGCAGGAGGGTAAAACATATTACTGTGGCCAGGCGGTGGTGGCGCACACTTTTAATCCCAGCTCTCGGGAGGCAGAGACAGGCGGATCTCTGAGTTCGAGGCCAGCCTGGGCTATAGAGTGAGTTCCAGGATATCCAGGATAGGCACAAAGCTACACAGAGAAACCCTGTCTTGAAAAACAAAACAAAACAAAACAAAATTAATTAAAAAAAAAATATATATATATATATATATATATATATATAAAACTGTGGAATAATCCTCTTGTACACGGTTAAGATTTGCCACTTGAATTGGTTTAATAAAATGCTGATTATCCAGAAGCCAGGCAGGAAGCATAGGTGGGGGCAACCAAACTAAGGATGATGGGAAGGAGAAGGGCAGAGTCAGGAGTCTCCAGCCAGAGGTAGAGGGAGCAGGAGATAAACATGCCATGCTAGTAAAGGTACTGCCACATGGCAGAGTGTAAATAAGGTATATGGGTTAACTTAAAATGTAAGAGCTAGTTAGTAATAAGCCTGAGCTATTGGCCAAGCATTTATAATTTATATAAGCCTCTGTGTGGTAATTTGGGACCAGTCAGTCAGGATAGGAAATGTCAGTTTACAATATCTATTACTTAAAAGTTTGTTGGTACGATTTATAAGTTGTAAATATTCCATATATTATGTCGGGTCATCATTTGTTCACTTGTCCTGGGTCCTGCAAATGTTCAGAGTAAACCTTGACAAAGTTCTGCCCAATTAGGAAGGTATGCAGGTCTGTTAGTGAGGGTTGTCACTGTTTCTCTGGCCAACATTAACTTAAAGACATGCAAGGCAGCAGGGCCTATTGGGGTGCCACATTTGACATATTTTGTGTTGGACATCCACTCCCAGTGCCATGATCTCGGAGTACATCCCAGACTTGATCACTTGCAGAGAGTTTTTAGTTCACACCCTCATCTCTATACTACACATACCCTCATTACCAGGCCCCCATTGCCTAGTGAAAGCTCCAAGTAGAACATTACCAAGATAGTTCATTCCCAGCTATTTTTCTCAGAATCCATCTAACCCATGCTCAAATCAAGCTCCTTGCCCAGAATACATTCAGCCAGGAAACCAGCTTGCCTCTGACCACCCTCCCATTAGACTTAGCATTAAAATGAGCAAAAAAGCAGTTTCCTGGGAAGAGATGAAAAGCTGCTCTCATAAATGTGCAGACACAAGGCTGGCCTCTCATTCTCCACTGCCTCCTTTTTTCCTGTGAACTGAGAAGAGAGAGTAGGGTGGGGTGGTAGCTGTTTTCACTTCTGGTCCTCAAGAAGGTGTCTGCAGTGCTTGAGAGTACTTAGAACTTCATTCACATTCTGTTTTTTCCTTTCTTTCTTTCTTTCTTTCTTTCTCTCTCTCTCTCTCTCTCTCTCTCTCTCTCTCTCTCTCTTCCTCCCTCCCTCCCTCCCTCTTCTCTCTTTCTTTCTTTCTTTCTTTCTTTCTTTCTTTCTTTCTTTCTTTCTTTCTTTCTTTCTTTCTCTTCTTTGCAGGAGCTTTAGGCTTTGGTGAACCTCACAGAGCAAACTATGCCTCTTTCTGAGGGTCCCAATTTGCAATGTGATCCAGGCGGCCCTTGTTCCACCATTGCATAATGTAAGATATATCGTTGTAATCTGGGTCCTCAGATTGTTGTTTCTCATGCTCTACATCAGGCTGAGAACAGAAAGGAGCCTGGGTACCCAAGAAATCCTGTCCTGGACTTGGCTGTTCTGGCAAGGGATTCATGGAAGTCAGAGGGGCATCGAGGTTCTGTTCTTCCTGCACAGTTTCTGTGGCCTGTAGGGTTATAGTGCTTGGCACTTAGCTCCCAGAAACCAAAGGTATCCCTAGGAACAAATACCTGGGATTTCAGTGAGGCCTCTCTCTCTCTCTCTCTCTCTCTCTCTCTCTCTCTCTCTCTCTTTCTTTTTTTGTGTGTATGTATGTGTGTATTGCCTTCATGGATGTCTGTGAACCATGTGTGTGCATTGTCTTCAGAAGCCAAAAGATAGCACTGGATCTCCTGGGACTGGAGTTACAGATGGTTCTGAGCCACCATGTGGTTGCTGGGAATGAACTCAGGACCTCTGGAATTGCATCCAGTGCTTTTAACTCTGAACCACTTCTCCAGCCCCCTCCCCTTCTTTTCTTTTAGAGCTTCTTTTGAGCTTCAAATTTGCATTTCTAGCTTCTTTTCCCTTCTTCTGCTAGAACTCTCATAACCACTTTAAAGTTCTACATACTTAAAATCAACTCATGAGGAGAGTTGGCTCCGAGATTGAGAGCAGTGAGATGGCCCAGGCCACTGTAGGCAGTACCATCTCTAGGCAGGGGTTTGGGAACTATATAAAAAACTAGCTGAGCAAAGGCTAGGGAGCAAGTCAGTAAGCAGCTTTCCTCTGCGGTCCCTTCCCTGACTTTCCTCAACAATGACCTGTGACTTGGAAGTGTAAGATGAAACAAACCTTTTCCTCCCTGAGTTGTGTTTGGTCATGGTGTTCATCACAGCAAGATGACCAAGTGAACTAGAAGAGCATGTTCAGGTTTGTTGTACTGATACACGCCCTCACACTGTAGCCCAGGCTGGTCTTGAAACTCCTTATCTAGGTAACGCTGGCCTAGAATTCCTCCTGATCCTGCCACTTGCAAATCCCAAATGCCGGGATCATAGGCATGAACTGCCACACCCAGCTAGAATTTCGAACTTCATCATATGAACCCTAAGAAGTCAGCATGTTGCCTAGATGGACTCATTCACTCATTCCACTCTCAGGCTTCCACTGTTTAAGATGTCCTCTAGGCAGGTTATCAACTATCAAGTAATGAGAAAGTACACAGGGTGCTGTGGTGTGCAGCTGTAGTCTTGGATACTCTGGAAGCTATGGCAGGAAGATAGTTTGAGTCCAGGAGTTTGAAGCCGACTGGGGTACCACAGAGAAAACCACATTCTAGTTTGCCTCTCTGTGGAGGGCATGAGGTCTGTGTGCTCACAGACAGTACTAGAGAAACCAGGAATGTTCTACATGCAGGCTTTTCTCTTCAGTGGAAGGGATTTACACCCGTTTTCCACCCAGAAGGCTGGGGATGGATGTAGTGACTAACCTGGTGATCTTTGCTATTCTGTAGAACCAGGCTTCACCCGAATGCCCCAGACTCTTGAGAATTGTTTTTCAGTCAATAGAACTTATTCTTTTTATTTTCATTGTTTGTTTTTTGAGACAGGGTTACCCTATGAAACTCTGGCTGTCCTAAACTCACTTTGTAGACCTGGCTATCCTCGAACCCATAGATTCACTTGCCTCTGCCTCCTGAGTGCTAGGATTAAAGCCATGAGCCAACACTACCCCAGCAGAACCCATTCTTATGGAAGAGGTCACAGGTCCTTTGCAAAAGGAATACTTTACAAGGAGTTTTGATGTAGTCATGCATAAGCTTTGTTGTGATGGTTATCATGAGGAAACTTTGTTCCAAGGTTGTACTGTGCTTAAATATGTCAAAAATGAACCACTCAGGGTCAGATTCTAGAAGTTTGAACCAACCCAGATAACTAAGTCACATTGAAAAGGATCCTTCTTGCCTCTCTCAGATGTTTGTCTGCTGGCTGTAGAGCTTTCAGGGATTCCCACACTTCTCTGTTGCTATGATAAAGCTTTCACTGTGGTGGTTTGAATGAGAATGACCTTCATAGGCTCATGTATTTGCATACTAAGTCCCCAGCTGATGAACTGTTTGGGAAGGATTAGAAGGTGTTGGAGGAGGTGTGTCACTGGAGGTGGGCTTTGAGGTTTCAAAAGCCCACAGCAGGCCCAGTGTCTCTCCCTGCCTGCTGCCTAAAGATCAGGATGTAAAGCTACTGCTCCACTGCCATACCTGTATGCTTGCTGCCATGATCACGGACCAATCCTCTAAAACTGTAAACTAGCCTCCAACTAAATATTTTCTTTTATTAGAATTGCCTTGATCATGGTGTCTCTTCACAGCAGTTGAACAGTAACTAAGACACTGACCAAAACCAAATTTGGGAGGAAAGGGTTTATTTGGCTTACAGGTTACAGTTCATCATGAAGGGAAGCTGGAGACGAACGAAAGCAGAGGCCATGGAGGAACACCGCTAACTGGTTTGTTCAGCTTGTTTTCTTATACAACCCAGGATCACCTGCCCAAGCGTGGCACTGCCCACAGTGCCCTGGCCTCCCTCACATCAACCACCGATCAAGAACATGCCCCCACAGACTTGCCTACAGGCCAATTTGATGGAGGGATTTTCTCAGTTGAGGTCCCCTCCTCCTTCCCAGGTGACTGTTTTCTGTGTTGAGTTGACAAAAACTAAGCAGCTCAGATACGTCCATTTCAAAAAATAAATACATAAAAAGAGGAAAAGGAAGAAAAGAATGAGGACTAAGCATGAGTGGCTGAGGTGTAGAAGCAAAAACGGGCAGTTATTTACCAAAGAAGTCAAGAAAAATGGTCCACAGAAGAAGTGATGCTGGAAAGTATGATCAGTAGCATTCAGTGCTTCTGAGGGGTTAGATAAAATAGAGACTTAACACTTGTGGCCTCCCAATGCCTAGAGGGTAGGATCAGACTGTCATAACCTGGCATTCTTTGCCATTTTGATAATTTCCCCCATGATACCTTTAAAACGAACTTTTGAGATAAAGCATCTGTTGTGGTTTCAATGAACATGTCCCCTCCAGGCTTATGCATTTAAACAGCTGGTTCCCTGTTGATGGTGCTGTTCGGGGAGGTTATGGAGTCGTTAGGAGGTGCCGCCTTGCTTTGACAGAGGACAAGGAGGAATCCACATGGAGCCGGAGATCCATTTGCTTGTTTCCTGATGCTTTCTTGCTCTGTTTTGTTGGGACTGGGCATGGGAAGTAACTCTGGCCTGAGAAAGGTATGCAAACCTTTATGCTTTTTTACATCCTTCTAGACAGAAAGTTTGGGTTTTATCACCACAGGTCACTAAGGTTCTGCTTTACATCCTTCTAGACAGAAAGTCTGGGTCTTATCACCACAGGTCACTAAGGTCTTTGTCAAAGTTAGGCAGGAGAGATGGGGTTAAAGTGTTTATTGTAGAAGCCTGACAACCCAAGGTCAGTTCCCGGAACTGGTGACGGAAAAATCAGAATCCTGAAAGCTGTCTTACACATGCTGTGAAACATGCCCACACTCAGCCACCTCCACACACATCACATATACATACATATAAATATAAATAAAATCAAAAAGACTTTGCTAAGGTCGAAGGATTTGGGCAGTGAAAGATGGAGCGGATGTATTACCTGAAACCTCTGAAGTGACGGGCCTGCAGTTCTTTCCACTGATGGCCCTCTCTTCTGAGTTCCCACTGGAAGGGCCACTGACAACATAGAGGAACTGATCCCTAAACTTGCAGAAGGAGGCAGATCGGTGCGGTACCGGGGTAGCTGTGGTGGCCATAAGAGTGCATCCATGAAATTAGGGATGATGGTACATGTTTGTAGTCCCAGCACCTGAGAGGAGAGGCAAGAGGATCATGTTTGAGATCATCCTCTGCTACATGGCAAGTTTCAGGTCAACCTGGGCTAGGTAGGACCATGTCTCAAAGGACAAAACAAAACAAGACAAAGGGGCTGGAGAGATGTCACAATCACTTGCTGCTCTTGCAGAGGATCCGTTCATTCCCACAGCTCACAGCCATATTTAATTCTAGTTCCAGGGTATCCCGCACCCTATTCTAGTCTCCATAGGTATCACACAGGCACATGGCACACATGCATACATGCAGAAAGGCACACATACATATAGAAATTTTTTTCTAAACTAAAAAGCCTTGACAGGGATGGGAGTCTGGAAAGATGGCTCAGTGGGTAACAACACTCCCTGTACAAATGTAAAGATTTGAGTTCAACTCCTCAGCACCAGCGTAAAAAGCCAGGCGTAGTGACACACACTTGTAGACCCAATGCTAGGGTATGCTGGGGCGGGGGGTGTAGGATAGGAAAATTGCTGCTGTTTGCAGGCTATCAGCTTAGCTCCAGGTTTAATGAGAGGCTCTATCTCACAGGAACAAGGCAGAACTTGATAGAATCCTTTCTTTTGGCCTCTGTGAATACACATGGATGTGCATAACAGTATGCCTGCACGTAGACCACACACATACTTTTTTATTTTTTTCCCGTTGGACATGCTAGTAGAAGGTGGAAGTAGAAGGATTAGGAGCCCAAGGCTATCCTCAGCTACTAATCAAGCTAGCCTAGACCACATGAGACCCTGTTACAAAGAACAAAGCATGCACATTTCAGATTTCCACCTGTAAGGGAAAGAATTGACCAAGGGCCCAACTGCGGCCTCCTGTGACTGGATTCGCTCTTCTCCTTGCAGCAGGGACTTAGTGTGGCGGGGAACCTGAAGAAGATCCGCGCCTGGGAGAGGAGCCATCTGGCATGACTTTGCTGCAAGGCTCTCTCATGATCTTGTTCAATGTTCTCAGCTTGCCCTGTGGTCTGAGACACTTCCCCTCTGCCTGCCTTCCATCCTTTCATCTCTCCTTCCCTCAGGGTCATATTTAATTTGTTTATTTATAGTCAGAAGGTTCTTGTCAGCTCCCCGACTCTCTTCTCATTTACTCTCCTGGGCATTTCTCTAACATGTCTTCTCCTCGATTAACTTGACCTTGACATCAGCTTCTTGTCAGACCATGACCAAACACCTGCTGTAAGCGCTGCCCTCCCCAATGTGGACTTTTGCAGCACCCCCCACACACACACACACTTCCTGAATGTTGCCTGGAAAGCCAAGTTTATCTTTTTAGTGATGTATCTTCTCAATTAGTCTTACTGTCTCCTGGAAAGAGTCAGGATTTTGTCACTTCCGCCAAGCCCAAACTTCACCCAGTGTCCTGTAGAAGCTCGGTTTACCCATCGCAGGAGAGAAGCTTTGCAACAGTGAACTGTGCTAATGATTGATGGGCTCCACTCACCTGAACTTGCTAGTGTACTGTGTTTTCATTCTTCAAACGCACAACTTCCTCTCATGGTCCTCTGGTCCTCAGTTCCCTGCCCCACTTCCTGTATTTTGCCATAGACTTTAGCCCAGGTGATGATGGTGTGACAGATTGCCACTGGTTCATATGGTTATTGGAAAGTAGTTGGTCTGCCAGGTAGGGCTGGAATAGTTTGTGTGTGTGTGTGTGTGTGTGTATGTGTGTGTGTGCATATGTATGCATATGTGTGCATGTGGAGGCCAGAGGTCAACCTTAGATGTTAGTCTTCAGGAGCATCTGCCTTGTTTGTTTTATGGTTTTGTTGTTTTGAGAAAGAATCCCTCACCAGGGCCTGGGGCTTGCCAATTAGGGTAGGCTGGCTAGTCAGTGAGCCTTAGGGACCCTGTAATCCAGCTCCCCAGGGCTGCCATGCCTGTCTTTTCCCTTGTTGTGGGGACAGAATGCAAATGTTTATGCTTATGCAGCAAGCACCTTACTGACTGACCTGTTTCCAAGCTCTGGTGTTGGAATCTTAACATTTTTTTTTTTTTTTTTTTTTTTTTTGAGACAGGTTTCTCTGTGTACTTGCTTTTGTCTTGTTTGCTGCTCTAAAATGCTGTGACTTATTAGCGTCCAGGAGGCTACAGGTGGACTATAACGCCTTTAATTCCAGCACTCCACTCAGGAGGCAGAGTCTGGTGGATCTCTGAGTTCAAGGTCATCATGGTCTATAGAGTGAGTTCTAGTACAACCAGGGGCTACACAGAGAAACCCTATCTCGAAAACCCAAAAATACATACATACATACATACATACATACATACATACATACATAAAAAAAGGTATTGTGTGTGTAGATGGTGTGGGCACCAGCCATGGTGTATGGGAGTGGGTTCTCTATTTTACCTGTGGGTCCTGGGAATCAAATACAGCTCACCAGAATTGTCAGCAAAAAGAAATCACCTTTATCCACTGACCCATCTTGCTGGCCCTGGAGCTGGAGTCTTTCACAAGAATGACATCTGTCCTTCTGTCACCCTCCCATCTCCAGTTACATACAAAAGACATCAGGGGTGGTGGGACCACGAGATGGAAGAGCCTGTGATCCTTGACTCACATTGTAAGGAAGCTGCCCTCCTGTGTTCAGTGGTATCTGCACCTGAACGTTCTATGAACGAGCAGCAAGTCCGTTATTTCGGGCCACTGGAACTGCAGGGTTTGCTCTAGCTACTGGTATCATTCTAACCAATACAGAGGTCATCATCCCTCTCTTGGCTTTTCTCTATTCCAACCCTCTTACACACACACACACACACACACACACACACACACACACACACGCACGCACACGCGCACACACACACACAGGACTCCTCACGCCAGACAGGCAAGATCTTTTTCAGGTCAATCTGATGTTTCCACCAAGATTACAAATGGGAGGTAATGCAAAGATACATGACAATTCAAAAGCCTTTCACAGTGGTGGTGTGACTTGGAGAATCCAGGGGTGCCAGCAGCAAGGTTTGTCGTCAGCAGTCCCTGTGGTGACCTACTGTTCTTTTTGTTTGTTTTGTTTTTCAGCTTTTCAAGACAGGGTTTCTCTGTGTAGCCCTGGCTGTCCTGAACTTGCTCTGTAGACCATGCTGGCCTCAAACTCACAGAGATCTGCCTGCCTCTGCCTCCCAAGTGCTGGGATCAAAGGCGTGTGCCACCACCACTGCCACCACAACCCTGAGACTGTCTGGTTCTTAAGGCACATTTCCTGGCTTCTACATTACAGAATCAGACTCCCTGAATTGGGGTTACAGGCAGTTGTGAGCAGCCATGTAGGTGCTGGGAATTGAACCTGGGTCCTCTGGAAGAGCAGGTCCCTCTGCAGCTGTGTTGAGAGTTCTGATAATGTCTTTGTTTAGGTACCTAGAGCTCTCATCTATACTGTCTTTCCTAGGTGTCAAACACTTCTCCAAAGCTAGAGACAATGAGACTATCATTTACTAATCACGTCGTGAATACCCAGCTACATATAGGGCTATCCCAGCTAAACTACAGTCATCTTCAGGAGTTCTGCTGGGCCTACTGACTGTTGAGGTTTCCTTGAAGGAGGGGTGTCTTGAGGGCCACAAGAATATATCATAGAGATTCAGCTGTGTAGTAAAGCTGAACTTTGACCGGCCAAGGGTCTGTCAAAAGGCAGAGCCATTTATTCTGAATATTTGGTGTTACCCAGCCTTTAATATTCCAGCTGTCTTCTGCTATGAAATCCTTGCATGCCCAGACCAATTGGTAAACAGTTCAGCTCCCCAGACCTGCTGAACTACTAAGTTACTAACTGCCCTGCTGAGCTTAGGAGACCTGCTGGTGGGAGAAGCCTGGCTTTGTTTCCTATGCTAATGAAGCTCAAGACCATCCCCTCGCCTAGAGGAGGCCTAGTGGTTCTCCTGAGCATTTTGACTGAGAACAAAAGAGGTTTTTACATATCAAGGTGAGAGATAAAACAACAGTCCTGAGGAGGCAGGGAACCACGCGCCCAGGGAAAGAAAAGGCAGGTATTTTCTGTAGACAAGGTCAGAAATGCATGGTGAGAGAGAAGAGAGGACCATGGCTATGATATATGATATATATAACATTTCAGATTTCATTCTCAGACTATCCCCGCTGTTTTGTTAAGGCTCCAAGGATTCATAATTTTGCTCTGACAAAATTTACCACTGTTATGTTGCTAATGTGCCTAAAGATTTTGTCTTTTAAAAAGGTTCTTATAAGCTTCAGGAGATCAAAATTCACCAACGCTCACAAGCCAAGAAGGACCACTCACAAGCCAAGACTGACCAAGAGTAACGTAAACTCACTTACAAATTTTCCTTTTCTTCTATAGAAACCTCACCTCCCTGGCCTAGTATCACCTTTTCTCATCTGCTAACCATGCATTTAATATATTTCTATAGGTACACCTACAGGAAAAAGTTTCCTCTTTAAAACTCCTCAACAGCATGTCTTACCATTAACACTTACGTTTACTCCCAGCAGAAATTCTAATCATCTAAAGAGTTACAGGTTGTCATCCTCTGGACCACGGACATTCTGTCCAGCTCAGCCCTGCACCCCGCCTTCCAGCCCACGAGACAGAAACTGCTGCTACATATGTGCCACAGAGCCTGAAACAGCCTGTGCTTTCTGGGTTCCCACTGCATTCCAGCCCTCAAGACTCCCAGCTTCACCCCCCTATCTGCAGAAAATAGCCGCGAGAGACTTCTACAGCCCCTTTGCCACCCCTTTTTCTGAACTGAACCCACCAGCCCAGGGACTGAACTGCCCTTAAACAATGTTCTATTACTAATTGTATAAATTCTGCCCATGATCCTGAAATGTATGTACTACCAGATATCGATTCCCCCGAGGTCCAAGGGGGCTTTGCTAGATCCAGCGTGGGATATTAGGGGGAAAAAATCTATGTACACTATGTTCTTAATGTCTGTTAACTTTATTCCTCTAAGACAAAATTACATCAGTTCAGCTATAGTTCCACCAGGCATTCAAGGCAGGAATAACTCTAGACATACCAAGCTCTATATCCATCTACTTTATTTCTCTGGGATGAAATCCCATCTCCATAACTGCAGTTCCGTCCAGTTCCCCAGCTCATGGTCCAGCTAACAACTAACTCCTATGCTTTCAACCTCATCTTCGTCCTCTGTATCCTTTTTCTCCATCTCTGCTGCTCTCTACTCCTGGCCCTCAGAAAACTCTACCCGGGATCGCTTACCCTCTATGGAACCTCTGTGGTCCTCTCTTCTCTTGTGCCATGCATTTCTGACCTTGTCTACAGAAAATACCTGCCTTTTCTTTCCCTGGGCACGGGGTTCCCTGCCTCCTCAGGACTGTTGTTTTATCTCTCACCTTGATATGTAAAAACCTCTTTTGTTCTCAGTCAAAATGCTCATGGAGAACCACTAGGCCTTCTCTAGGCGAGGGGATGGTCTGAGCTTCATTAGCACAGGAAACAAAGCCAGGCTTCTCCCACCAGCAGGCCTCCTAAGCTCAGCAGGGCAGTTAGTAACTTAGTAGTTCAGCAGGTCTGGGGAGCTGAACTGTTTACCAATTGGTCTGGGCATGCAAGGATTTCATAGCAGAAGACAGCCAGAATAGTAAAGGCTGGGTAACACCAAATATTCAGAATAAATGGCTCTGCTTTTGACAGACCCTTGGCTGGTCTAAGTTTAGCTTTACTACACAGCTGAATCTCTAGGGTATATTCTTGCAGCCCGCCAGAGGGGTGGAGGAGGGCCATGGGAGTATCTAGCCACCCTTCTCAACCAGTTGCATGCTATTCTGCCTGAATTTCATGTGGCTTCTTGGAGGGGAGGGCTAGAGATGTAGATGGAGACCGAGCAGGGGAGGGAGTATCACCTAAGCTGGGAAGGCCATCATTCCTGCCACACTAAGGCTTTCCAGTGCGTCCTTTTTCAGAGGGGAATGTCCACATTCCTGTAACTAACCACTCACCCAAGTTCGGGAAGTCAGTCAGTAAACTTACTGTTTCCCCAGAGTGAACTTTGGAATCATACCTCAGTTTGTCATTGGAACTTTAGGAGAAAGGGTAGACATTGTGTCTCCCCCAGAAAGGAATCTTAGCAACACAAGCATCTTACATGGGTTTCCTGTGTGTGTGTGTGTGTGTGTGTGTGTGTGTGTGTGTGTGTGTGTGTGTACCAGGGAGCCTAGGTTCCCTGTTGGTGGAAGTTTCTGTCCTGCAAGCCACTCCCAAGTAATCACACAGAGGCTTAATATTAATCATCGATGTTCAGCCGATAGCTCAGACTTGTTACTAGCTAACTCTTACATTTTAAATTAACCTGTTGGTTTTTGTTTTGTTTTGTTTTGTTTTGTTTTAGTTTTTCGAGACAGGTTTTCTCTGTGTAGCTTTGCACCTTTCCTGGAACTCACTCTGTAGACCAGGCTGGCCTCGAACTCACAAAGATTTATTTTTAATACATGCTTTGCCACGTTGCTTGGCACATTTTCTCAGTACAGCTGGCGACTCCCGACTCCATCCTTGTGCCCAGCATTCTCAGATTGGCTCTCCTCCCCAGCTATAGGCCAATCGACTCTTTACTAACCAATGAGATGAGTACATTTTCACAGTGTGCAGAAGGATTATTCCACAGCAGTTCCCCTTAAACTTGATGTACTTATAGCTAAGGTTATATACACAGAACCTTGAACTTCTGCTCCTCCTTCCTCTACCCCCAGAGTGTGGGGGATTACAGGCATCTACCACCATGTCTGTTTATGCAGTGCTCAGGATTAAACTCAGTACTTTGTGCATTTTACTTAATCTTTCTGGAGGGTCAGAGTTATTATTATTGCCATTTTACAAACAGGAGAATTCAGTGACGAGAAGATTTGCCTGTCACACTGCTGGTGTCATGGAATTGAGTTTTTTATGGGACCCAACCACTGTACTGCAAACCCTCAACTAACTGGAAGTTGTGGTGGTTTTCTTTCTAGTCCCCCAGGCTGAGACTGGCTCTGGGAGTGAGGAATGCGTTTATATTTACTTAATCCTTTCCAAGTATAAAAGGGTTGTAAAGGAGGAGCTCTGGCAGCTGCCTCCTCAGTGCCTTTTCTTCCCTCCCCCATCCTGGGGCTGTCTCTAAAACAGCGCACCATGTGTCATGGCGGAAGGCAGGTGGTGGCATCCTTTCATTTGGCTCTTCTGCTCACTTTCCTTAGATTGTACTGCAGACTGTGATGTTTCTTCCCAACCTTCCTTTTGCTCACTGGCTCAGAGCCACACTTGCCTTGTCATCTCAAGGCTGAGATTCTAGAGTTGGGGGGATGATGAGCCTTATCCTCATGACAAGCAATTCTCTTAATTAAGTCCGATGCTCCCGGATGAGTATATCTCAAATGTCAGTGGCTGCCTCTAGTGATGTAGCAGAGGGTCAGTCGATGACCCTGGATTCTCACAGAAGCTGGATTAGCAGAAGGGGCTGCCCAGTCAGAGCTTCTGGGTATCAGGAACCACTGGATACTGGAGACACAGAAATAAAGGCAAGAGAACCCTTACTCTAAATAAGCAATGGGCAGTCGAATATAAATAGCCGATTTTTGAGCCTCTAGATGCTAACCTTAATTGCTTTAGGATACTAGAACTCATGCCAAAGTCTCAAAATCACCCATTATATATAATAGGAGTGGTTGTGAAATTAGCATAATTCACAGAGCCTTTAGGGGATGAGGTAGAGATAATCAAAGGAAAAGATGAGGATAATTCACAATGAAAAAAATTTTTTAGCTAGTGATGGTAGTGTACACCTTTAATCATGGCACTTTGGAGTCAGAGGCAGATGGATCTCTGTGGAAAGAAAGAAAGCTGTCTCAATCTACTACCATGGCTCCTGTCTTAGGATGTTTTACATGGCTGGAAAGGGCTAGGGAAAAGAAAGAGTATTTCTTGTAGTCAGGCCTGATGGCACACGTCTCAAATGCTAGCATTCAAGAGGCTGATGTAGGAAGACAGCCACAACTTCAGGGCAGCCCGTGATTTAGAGTGAGACTCTTTTTTTTTTTTTTTTTTAACAGTCTTATATCATGCTACACTTTAGCTTAAATGTAAAACAAAATCTGTATCCAAAATTGGAGAGAATTACTAAGCTAAAACATTTTGGTTGAGATGAGGAAGACCATCCTCAGGAGTGTTAGGATTGGTATACTAACAGGCAAGGCAAGCTGGAATTGTTTGTGAGTCAAGGGCTCCTGGAATCCATACCCCTGTCTATATATCTGCCTTTCCCGCTAGGTATACCTAGTACACCACAATTGTGAAAATACAAACACCGAACACCATTCCCAGGTAGAAATTCAAGCAGCATTGGACCAGAGAGGAAAAGGTCGGGTCATTACTGAAACCAAAGCAGTCATTTTACTGGAAGCCATTGAGTGGGTAGAGACTCAGAGACAGGCGAAAAACTACAGGAAGCCAAAAGAAAGGTACAGTCATTTTGTGGGATGAAGGTATATCTGGTGTTGGAAGGAAGGGAACTAAAGCCGCAAGGAAAAGCAAGTTGAAAGGCGTGTTCTTCATGAAGGCTAAGGGTACCTAGCAGGTTTGAATGACATCTGTAGGAGATGCCTCAAGCAAAGGACTGAACTGGCAAACAGAATAGGCAGGCACCCGGTAACCCGAGGGGCTAGTGTACACAGGGCAGAATTGTGCTACATGGCCACGGAGCTGGGTGGGAAGTGGCAGGAGGTAGGGCTGAGCAGGAGACTGGGGAAGGAGAAGCTAAGTGGTAGGAAGACAGGAAGTGGTTGGGGAAGGAAAGAGCAGGCTAGATGCTTAGTGGGAGGGGTCAGGGCTGCAAGCTCATTGGCACCAGGAGGACGAGAACCTCCTACCAGGCAACCAGACAAAGCCTAAAATTCTCTACATGGAAGCGCTGTGAAAGAGAACTTCTCAAATCTATTAAAGAGGAACAAAAAGCAGAAGGAAGTTCCGAGGGAGAGGAGACGCGTCAACCAGGAAGTCATGGGCATGCTTTGTGATCGTGTTTGGAACTGGGTGCCTGGAAGTGGACTAAGAGAACCCTAGGAGGAGCAGGAACCTGCTAGAGTGGGTTGTCTCAGGTTCTCCAGTGCCTGTGAATGTGGCCTCATTAGGAAAGAAGATGTAAGTAATTAGTGTAAAGACCCTCATTTTTTTTTTTTTTGTTTTTGAGATGGGTTCTCATACTGAAGTCTAGGCAAGTATGGAACTCTATATAGCCCAAGCTGGTCTTGAAGTCATGGCAATCACCCTATCTCAGCCTCGAGAGTGCTGGGACACAGGTGTGTCCCACCATAACCTGCAGATAAAAGGGAGGGTGACATGGTTCCTTGGGTAAAGGAGCTTGTTGTCAAGCCAGATGACCTGATTCCCACATGGTAGAAGGAGAGAACACACACACACACACACACAGAGAGAGAGAGAGAGAGAGAGAGAGAGAGAGAGAGAGAGAGAGAGAGAGAGAGAGAGAGAGAGAGGTTTTTATTTTTTATTTATTTTTTTTAAGGATATTTAGATGAGGTCATCCTGGGTTCAGGATGGGTCCTAAATTCAATAATTGGTATCCAAGAAAAAGGGGAGAGAAATCATGGATACTGAAACACAGGAAGAAGTCTGTTAAGATGGAGGTGGAGATTGGTGTTGTGCTACCAAAAACAAGTGACATTCGAGCTGTCGGACGCTAGAAGCAGCAAGCAAGAGTCCCCCAGGACCTTTGGCAGGAGCTCCTCTGGAAGACACCTTGATTTCCAACTTCCACCCTCTAGCACTGCCTTGGGTCGCATTTCTGTTCCCTCACACTGGTTTTCTGCTGGTCTGTTTTGGCAGCCCTAAGAAACTCAAACACCTGCTGTGATTTAAGTGACTAGCACCAATTGTGAGCAAAAGCCAGACAGTCGGAGGGAGCAATCCCAAAGAAGGGGTGACCAGGGTGGGGCCTTCTCCATGCTGGTCTAGATAGAATGCCAAGGGATTTAGAGGAGCCAGAATGCTAGAGTTAGAAGAGTTTAACCCACCCAACCCCCCTTTCTTAGTGTGTGTGGGTGCCAGCGGAGGCCAGAAGAGGCTGTTGGATGCCCCTGGATCAGAGTCTCAGGTCGTTTATGAGTTAACTGCCTGAGATGGGACCTCTGGAAGATCAGCAAGTGCTCTTAACTGCTGAGCCATCTCTCCAGTCTGGAGTTTAAACACTTATACTGAGAGGGTTAAAGAGCGACTGTGAGTGGATTGACCAGAGTCAGCATGAGGGGTGAAGAAAGGGATCAGGAAAGGGTGGTGGAGGGTACCCCCAGGGGCCAGGGCCTGGGCATGGTGTCCTGAGTGGTTAGGGTGTGGGTGCAGACCTGGAGCAGAGTTGAAAGCCCTTCACATTAAGCCTGGGAAATTCGGAGGCCAGGGAGGCAGAGGCTCAGAGTGTCTGAAAACTGGTGGGAGATCCAGAAGGAAAAGCCAGCCTGATGAGGGGGATCTCAGAGAGGAGGGTGTGCCATGGAGGTCAGAGGAATGCTGAAAGGGTGTTATCAACACGTGACAAAAACTCTGGATAGCAGATTGACAAGAATGGAAGAATGTTCTAGAATTGACTTTGGGTAAGGGGGAAGACCAGTTCTCATTTTCCCTGGGAGCCCAAAAAGCAAGAAAAGATGAGGTTTTTCTCAGGATAGCTCAGAAAATGTATGTGGTCTATATAAAGCCAGGCTCTGGGTTTTAGTAATAATTTAGGGGAATTTAAGCCAGAGCTTTGTTGTTGTTATTGTTCGTTTGTTTGTTTTGGTTTTGGTTTTTCAAGGCAAGGTTTTTCTGTGTAGCCCTGACTGTCCTGGAACTCATATTGTAGACCAGGGATGGCCTTAAACTCAGAGCTCTACCTGCCTCTGCCTCCCCAGTGTTGGGATTAAAGGCGTGCACCACCACAGGTAAACCAGAGCTTTTGAGGCCCAATCTCTGCAGTCAAGAAAACACAGCTCAGCAAGAATTCAAAATACTTCTCTTTCTCTTCACTTAGAAAACAAACACCACCACCCCAACACCCAGGAGAGAGGTGCATTATTAATACACGACAAAAATCTTAAAAATGTTCTCTCTGCACGAGGACAGCCGCTCTCTATAATTAACCCTCTCACACACACCCTTGCTCCGAAGCGCCAGAGGCGCTGCTGGTGAGAAACACCTGGACCGCTTCGAGCACCGCCGACAGGAGTCCAGCTGCTGCCCTGGAATGTACTGGGAATTTCTGTGAAGCCACACCTTCATCCCCGCTGCTCCCAGCTGAACCCCGGGCAGGAACGCTCCGGCTCCCAAACTCCCCCACAACCTTGCTAGACTCCCCTTAAAACTGCGAGGGACTGGAGCGGGTGGGTGCCATTGTTTTCCCCTCGTAGCCTGCAGTTCAAGCTGGCACTGCAACCCCAGGGCGGCTCTCCTCTCTTACTGCCTCTGTGTTCCTTCGGCCTTGGTTGCCCTACTAGACTGCCCTGTGTGTGTGTGTGTGTGTGTGTGTGTGTGTGTGTGTGTGTGTGTGCGCGCCTGCCTAATTCTCCTCTTGACAACGGTCTCTCCGAAGAAAAGAAAACTGGACATGCATCTTCCACTTAACTGCTTCTTGCCATTGTACTCGGCCTTGCTCAAAGTAGCCGCCGACCCAAGCAGGAAAGGCCAGACAATGTTGATAGATCATCCTTTATTATTCCAGAAGTTGGGGCAGAAACAAAGTATGAAGGTTCTGATGCAGGGTAGATTGGGGTTCCCTTTTGGGGTTCTCAGCCTCTTTCATAAACTAATTTAGGAATGGGCTCAAATGGCAGCTCCAGGACAGTTTTACTAGTGTAAAAGACCCCACCCACCCCAGAGAGACCAGCTGTAAGTCTCAGCAGCTGCCTAAAGGCGGGGAAGGAAGAAAGGAAAGAGCCGCAGCAGGGAGGTCAGGAGGAACTCGGTGGAGAAGCAGCCATGTGGCGGAGAGGTGCTTCAGAGAAGGACCAGGGAGCTCCAAATTGCCAGGGAAGCCCAAAGAGTAAGGGGAAACACAGTTAGAGAAAAGACAGAAGGAAGAAAGGAAAGCTATGCTTTCCTGAACAAGGCTTGCAAAGCTACAATGGCTTCAGTCTGGTAAGCTACTGTGGTAGCAGTGGGACTAACTGTCCTATCTTTTTTTTTTTTTTTAACGGAACCCACCTCCCTTAGGGTGGTTGACTCCACCAACTGGAATGTCAGGACCCCACCCTGGCCAGCAGGAGTTCTCTCCTAATGGGCCTTCACTGTTGCTATGACAGTTCCTGTTCACCCCTTGTGGTAGGGAGTCAGCAAATACCACTGGGTCACTCTCCTTCCACCCTGAGAAGTTCTCAGGAAAATTCTGACTAGATAAGATGGAGCCACATCATTCTATGACACAAAACTAGCTCCACTATGTCTTTACCAGGAAATCAGAGTAGGAGCCAGGTCTACAGCTGGACATCCTCTGGGTTTTTATCTGTCTCAAAATAAACAAGAAAACTAACCACAGAGCTGGGTGACCTCTGCCTTTTGATGGAGAAATCACTCAATCCCATGAAGGAGACTAAAGACAGAAAAGTCCAGAGCATGCTGGTGTTCACAAGGAAAACCTTTGCTAGTTCAACCCTCTTCCCGGCCCCACCCCCTGCAAGATGGGACTTGCAGCAAGATGGGTATCAGAATAGTACAGATTTGTAGGACAGAGAGGAAGAGGAGGAGCTTATGGGGCTGAGACTAGACAATCTGTCTCCCCCAAACTTGTGTTTAGTCCCCAGAGTCCCATGTTAAAAGTATCAAGAGGGTAGGAACACGATCTGACCACAGTGGTAGGGACAGAGTCTTTTGAAAGTTGTTAAGTTATTGAGGTGGAGCCCCATGATTGGATCCTGGTGGCTTTCTAGAGAGGAGACCATACTCAATACCGATCCAGGGCATAGTGAGTAGACAGGAGTTAGGCAGGCCTGAGGGACACTGAACCCTGGTAGCTGTGTTTCCTCTCAGTTAGAGTGTCCCTTTGTGGTTTAGCCACTGAAGCCGCATTTGTGTTCTGGCTGTATCAGAAGTCAAGGCTCCAGGGCAATAACGCACAGATGTTGCGTTGGTGGAGACATGGAGCCACTAGTTCATCACTTGATTTGGGGTTTGATTTCCAGCACTGCCACAGGGTAGGGGTGTGTGGGGGACACGTGACACCAATCTCCCCTGTCCCCACTCCCCCCACCCCCACACCAAACCAGACTAGACTAAAACCACGTGGAGAAGGGCAGGGAGAAAGGACTAGCTGGAAGGAGCGACAGTAAGACCCCTTGTGTTTGACTTTCAACTAAGCACTGATGATTTGAAGTTAAGAAAAACATTCCCGGGCAGTGGTGGTGCACACCTGTGATCCCAGCCCTTGGGAGGCATGTGGATCTCTGTGAGTTCGAGGCAGGCCTGGTCTACAGAGTGAGTTCTAGGACAGCCAGGGCTGTTACACAGAGAAACCCTGTCTCAAAAACAAACAAACAAACAAAAACCCAAAGCAAAACAAGAAAAGAAAGAAAGAAAAGAAAAAACATTCCCTGCTTCCCTGACTATCCAGGCCAGTCAGAAGGAGGAACTAAGGAGACTGCCTGGAAGAGCCCAGGCTGGAGCAGAGCTGGGAGCAGGTGCAGGAATTGAAAAGCGTGACTCCTGCTGTTGTTGCCTGTTTGTTAGATCAACTCAGCTTCACAAATTCACTCTGAAAGCTTCCTAGCTGTTAGGGATTGTTCCAGGTTTAGGGCAGAGTGTGAGCCAGCCAGCTGTAGCCCTGGTTTCTAAGAGCAGAGAGAGTTAAAGAATCATAACACAGTGTGGCATGTGCTTCAGGAGTCAAACCTCCAAGAAACTCTAAACCGCCACTGCCCTCACCTCCGGATGGGAAAGTGAAATAAGGGGAGGGGGACATGGCTACTCCTAAAGTAGGGAGATTTGTGTTGTAGATACGAGGGAGAAAGCAGGCAGAGGGAAGAGTCCGGGCTGAAGATGGCCAGCGGACTAAACCAGACCATGAGAGGAGAGAGGGGGAGGTAGAGCAAGAGAGGAGCCAAAGACCAAGAGGGAGCCTGGGCCAAGAGACAGGTGTAGCCAAAATGGTTGATTTCTATAGGATCAGGCTGGGGAAGGGAGGCAGAAGCCCAGACCCTAGGAGAGGAAGGTTTAGGGTAAGGGGCGGGATGAGTGGTGCTGGGAGGAGCCGCAGGTACTGAGTGATGCTGGGAGAGCTGGGGGGAGCCCCCAGAGTGATGCTGGGAGGAGAGCTGGCCATTGTCCACTTTGATATGTTGATAGGCACCTTAGTCAGCCATTTGTCCTGGCTTCCTGAGACCTAACAACCTCCAAAGTCCCAACTGTGGGCATGCTCAATCTTCATAATCGCATTCAATTATTGGTTTCCAGTCTCATTTGCCACCATTTCCCCAAAAGTTGGAGACTTAGCCAAGTTTAAGTGCATATGTGTGAATATGAATATAAACAAGCCAGGAGATTAAATCTATATCTATATCTAGGCAGGGTGTCTTAGTGTTTCTATTGCTGTGAAGAGACACCATGGCTACAGCAAATTATAATTGAGGTGGCTCACTTACAGTCTCAGAGGTTCAGTCTATTATCATCATCTTGGGGAGCATGGTGGCTTACAGGCAAACAATAGCATAGAATCCTACATCTTGCAGGCAATAGGAAGTTGACTGAGACTCTGGTCTGTATCCTGAGCATAGGAAACCTTAAAGCCCGCCCCCACAGTGACACACTTCCCTTCCTCCAACAAAGCCACACCCACTCCAACAAAACCACACCTCCTAATAGTGCCACTCCCTATGAGATTATGGGGGCCAATTGCATTCACACTACCACACAGGGTCTCACTATGTACCCCTGGCTGGTCTAGAACTTGCTATGTAGACAGGCTGGCTTCGAACACACATATATCCTCCTGCCTCTGTCCCCTGGGTGCTGGATTAAAGGTGTGTACTACCACGCCAGGCCTCTCTTCTTACGATACTGCTTGCTACCTCCTCATGTATACTTAAACACGAAGCGAATCCTCCCAAAGCTTTAGCCCCTTGTCTACCTCTCTAGGTTGTTAAGGTCCTTAAAACAGAGTTCTAAGTGCAGGGCTAAGAGCTCTCTCCCCTGGTGCCAGGCAGATGTAGGTGATCTTTGCTCAGTCAGGAGACTTCAGGCCTTGGACATTTCAGCTTCTGTGCATGTTAAGGAAAACAATCCTTGATCTGAGAAACACAACTTGTGCTCATAGTTCAATTCTTGGCACACAGAGGGCTCAAAAAATGATTATTCAGCCATGTGGGGTGGTGCATACCTTTAATCCCAGTAATTGAAAGGCTGAGTAAGGTGGCTGTCTGTGAGTTTCAGGCCAACCTGGACAACATCATGGGTTCAAGTCAGCTAAGGAGGGCTACATGAAGTCAGACCATGCCTCAAAAAGTAAATGAAAAAAAAATGACATTAGCATTAAAGTCTCAGGCCAGAATTTCAACTTTATGAAAGTCCTGGCTGTGAGGTGGATCTAGGAAGGGTTAATAATCAACTTTGGCAGGTTTTTTTTTGTGTGTGTGTGGCTAAGAATGAGAAATATGCACCTTGTACTTTGCCTTAAAGACCTGCCAGCTACCTGGGTAAACAAATGGAAAAGCATTAATAATAGTTCAGGTTCAAAAGCGCTGGAGCAGTGAGTCTTGGATTTTAGCATCTGAACTAACCGAAGGTCATTTTCTAAGGAAGGGCAGCAGCCCTGCCCCCATTTTCTGATTCAGTAGGTCTGGGGCAGAGTCTGAGCATTTGCAGTTTACTTTCCCTACTAGCTCCCAAGCCACAGCTGCTGTGTTGACAAGGTTCTCTCTCTCCTTGGCCAAGCTTTGGTCAGGCTCTACTGAGCTCCCCTTGAATAGAACTGACCTCTGTCCCAGGTCCTATCTTACAGAGTGTAGCTTTACTAAAAATCCTAAGTCGGCCAAGCCAGAATCCTCCACCCTTGATAAGTGACCACCCTCAATATTTGAAGGTTCCTCCTCCACTGTCGCCCAAGTGACATCTGAGCACCCTGGCTTGCCTTTAGCAAAGCACACCTTAAGTTTGTCCGATTGTCCCTTACCCTTGCTGTTTCCTCTTAATTTTCCATCCATTGAACCCCCAACTCAATAAATCTTGTTCTTGTCGTATTAAGAGTCCTATTGAGAGTCGAGGCCAACCTCTCTCCCCTATCGACCAGTGGTCCTCACACCTAAAGCAACGGTCCCTGAAAAGGTTTACATCTCCATCCTGTGTCAAGTGTCACGAACTTAAAAGATACCAAAAAACTTGTGTGTGTGTGTGTGTGTGTCAGAGTTTGGGTGTGCATATGTGGAGGTCACAGGACAACCTGGGGCGTAGAGGGTCACTTTCTTTGTGTGAGGATTGCGTTTCGTTTGCTGCTGCCTACGCCAGGCTGGCTGGTCTGTGAGCTTTCTGTGATTCTCTTATCTCTATCTCCGTCTCTCA
Source organism: Peromyscus leucopus (assembly GCF_004664715.2). Classification (NCBI taxonomy): domain Eukaryota; kingdom Metazoa; phylum Chordata; class Mammalia; order Rodentia; family Cricetidae; genus Peromyscus; species Peromyscus leucopus. Next base: position 89,587,549 of record NC_051069.1, on the reverse strand, counting down.
TCTCACCTAAGCAACCTCTTACAGACACTCATTTCTCTGGCTGTACGGAGTTTGGGGACCCCATCTCTGGTCCTCATACTCGTATTGGCAAGGACTTTAACCACTGAGCTGAACAGCTCTCCAGCTCCCCTCCCTTTTAAGAGATTCTCATAAGACTCTGGAGCCCAATATCTAGTTCACAAAACATTTCAGTCTTGGCTCCATATCAAACCTACTTCTGTGCGTGTGAAATCTGGATATAAATTATTGCATGAGTAAGTTGTAAAAGCAAAATCTGCACAGCATTTGGTAAAAATTGGTTAAAGCTTATTACCTATTCATTCTGGGGGGGAGTGGGTCGACAAAGCCTGGAGTCTAGATGGCTAATGCAGAGCAAGGGATTAAGTCCTTGTCCTGTGCAGTCACACGGGCACAGATCTGAGAGGCAGGTATTTCCCGGTACAGCCCTGCCGGACCTCCTTGGGCCCGGAAGACAACGCCAGAGGCTGCCAGGAGCATTGGTCTCATCGATAACGCGCAGGCGCAGACCCGCTTTGGCGGTTTCCGCGCATGCGCCCTCGGGTGCGCTGGGCCGTGTGGCACGCGGGCAGAGTAAAAATGGCGGCGGCGATTCGGGCGGTGGCGGTTGGAGCGAGGCTCAGGGGTCTCCATTGCGGCGTCCGCCCCGGATCCGCGGCCTCTGCAGCCAGCCGGTTTCAGTAAACGAGCGCATCGACAACAAGCGCCATACCGCGTTGCTGGGCGGAGGCCAGCGCCGCATAGACGCGCAGCACAAGAAAGTGAGTCCAGGGCGCCAGCGCGTCCCGCCCCTCCGCCCGCGACCTATCACGGTGCGCCGGGCTCGCGGCGCCCATGGCCTCCCAGCCAATAGGTGCGGTGCCTGGGAGGGGCGCGGCGAGAACTTTCACCTGGAGAACCCAGGGCTCCCGCGGGCGTCAGTGGAGGAGGATGAGCATCTGTGTGCTTAGCAACGTCCCCAAGTGGTGGTGGGCATGGATTGACTGGCTGGCTGGATCCGACTGCTCTCCAGCAGCGCTCCACCTGAGCAGCTATGAACTTTTGGGAAAGTTAGGCTCTAGAAATCATCTTAAACAGAATAATGCCTTGTTAGAATAAAATGGCTTCATTAATCGGCAATAGGCTCTCAATTTTAGACCCGGTTATTCTCGTGCTGTCTGAAAGAGTTGTGGCTTTTTTTTTTTTCCTTCAACGATGGAAAGCAATAAAACCGAGGCGCGTAGTATTAGAAATAGCTTGGTTACATTCACATTAACCTGGAGTGGTGGTGGTGGTCGTGGTGGTGGTCATGATCTCCGTGCGTGCAAGGACCTGGTGACACCTGTGCCTGAGGAAGTCAAGTCGGCCTCTTAAGAGTTTCGGCTTGTGTTGATCTACTGGGTAGGAGGCAGATGGACTTTTATAAACTCACAAACTACTCTGCAGTTTGGCTAGAGTGGGCAGCCGAGGCACTGACACACTGCCTGGATTTTCAGGCGAGAATCACAGCTTCAGAGATAAGCTGGGGAGGCCGTTTAGCAGCAGAAGAATCAAGCTGGGAGAGGTGACCCTAGACTTGAAGCCGGACTTGCTCAGTGTGGCCTTGACTCATGCGTGATTCCAGACCTGAGAGCTGGGTGAGTTAGCAGGAAGGTGCCTAAGGAAAATGCTCCATGTGAAGAGCACACAAGTCCTACTCAAGTGTGGCAAAAGATTTTTTTTTTTTTTTTTTTTTTTTTTTTTAGGGGCGCAGGGGATTGGTTTTGGTTTTTCAAGACAGGGTTTTGGTGTGTAACAACAGCTCTGGCTGTCCTGGAATTTGCTTTGTAAACCAGGCTGGCCTCCATAGATCTACCTGCCTCTGCCTCCTGAGTCAAGGGCGGGTGTGTGTGTGTGTGTGTGTGTGTGTGTGTGTGTGTGTGTGTGTCGTAAATCTTGGTCAAATGTTGATTCAGATGTCCTGAGTTACCATTTGAAAAAGGCCTAAGGATTTGACACTTAGGAATGTAAATGTAGTTGAAAGGTTCCTGGCGAGCAATACTCTCCCTCACTCCCTTGGGGTCCTGGTGAAGGACCAGTAAATATCCTGGGAAAGCCTGTCACCTCTCTCAGGGCTTGTTGCTCAATCCCTCCCAAGAGCATTGGCCCGGTCCCTCCCTCCTGATTCTCTTAGAGAAAGGTCTGGAGAGCCGTTTTTGGCTGTCAGAGCTAATTTAGTTGGGAGCCCAATTTGTGCTTAATTAAGCAAGTTTTTTATTAGTTCCATAAGACAGATTTCCTAGAAGTGGACCAGGAAGTATGAATATTTTAAAATCGATCACTATATGTATCCACAGTTTTAAGTTGCTTTCCCCCAAAGTAAATTTGTTTTCCACAAACTTACTGGCTTTCACTGCTTTCCTAAAATAACTAATTTTAAGGGTTTTGTTTGTTTGTTTACTGTGTATATATGTATACACAGTAAATGTATACATTCTTGGCACAATGGGCTAAGGACTTTATCGAGAGTTGAGGTTTTGGGTGCCTGAAAAGTGGAGCCTCTTGGTACATGAGGGCTTCAGCTTCATCTGTAAGAGTATTAAATTCCGAGATAGGATCTCATACAGCCCCAGTTGGCCTTGAATTTTCTATGCAGCCAACAATGACCTTGAACTTCTGATCCTTCTGCTACCTCCCCAAGCTCTGGGATTATAGGCATTCAGTACTGTATGCAGTCTGTGTGGTACTGGGAATTGAACCTAGGACTTTTGCACATGTTAAGCAAGCTCTCTACTAACTGAACTGTCTCTCCAGCCATTTTATTTTCTTTCTGTCTTTAAAACAAATGCCCTTCAACCCGAGAAACTCTCCCTTCAAACAAACTCCCCCAGCACTCTTTGCCCCCTCCCCCTTTACTCAGCCGCTCCCTGCTATGGCGTCTTTAAGCTGGGATTCCCATTTAGGCTAGAGGAAGAGAAAGTCCTTGTGAAGGTAGAGGAGAACCCAATGGTGCCTTGGGGTAGAGGCTGAGAGCTGGAGGGAGGGGTTGTGTCTGGTTGAAGTGTGCCTGTTTCCTCCTCCTTCCTCCTCCTCCTCCTCCTCCTCCTCCTTCTCCAGATCCCACTGCAATCCAGGGGCAGGCTTTCTTTACCCCCACTTGTCCCCACCTGTCCCCCTCCGTTTGATTTACCTTCCACAGGCAGGCAGCTCCCGAGTACCCTGTCTACCTTGCTTTCCTGGCCGGAACAAAGTCTATTACTCTCACCCGTCCACTTCGGGCAGGACGGACAGAATGGAGCCTTTCACATTGGGGTAAAGAGGCATTGTGACCCCGGCCTTCCTGCTAACACACCTGCCTTAACTTGGTCTGTGATGACATCACCGACTGATCTTTTGTTGTAGGGAAAGCTAACTGCCAGGGAGCGGATCAGTCTCCTGCTGGACCCTGGCAGCTTCTTGGAGAGTGACATGTTTGTGGAACACAGATGTGCCGACTTTGGAATGGATGCTGATAAGAATAAGGTATCTGTATTTGTTCCAGTGGTGGTGTGAACACTTCCTGTGGCTTGCTGGCCTTTCCACCAGAGCAAAGAGTCCATATAGCTTTTTTCTCCAGGCATGTGCCACTCTGTCCAACTCTGCTATGTTTCTTGTGTGTTCCTCTGAGAAGAAGTGGCAGTGGTGGCCCTGGGAACCTCATAGTTATATTACCTTTCTTTTAAAATTTTTATTTATTCATTTTGGTGTGCTGGGGATTAAATCCCACTTTGGTTTTTATTTTGAACTTTCCTCAATCCAAACCTTAGAAAATTTGGTGTTTTGTTTGTTTTCCATTAAGGCATGATGCCAACTTCACTATAAAGAAGCATTCAGGCTGGGTGGCGATGGTGTTCACCTTTTAATCCCAGCACTTGAGAGGCAGAGGCAGGCAGATCTCTGTGAGGCCACCCTCGTCTACAGAGCAAGTTCCCTGGACAGCCAGAGCTACACAGAGAAACCCTGTCTCAAAAAATAAACAAAACAACAACAAAGAAGTATTTGGGTTTTTTGACCTTTATTTTTTCATTTCCCTGGTAGTTTCCTGGAGATAGTGTGGTCACTGGACGGGGCCGAATCAATGGAAGATTGGTTTATGTCTTCAGTCAGGTATGTCCTAACTCCAGTACATGAGGCTTTCCTGAAGGTAGAACCAGGAACAAAATATGCGATAGAAAACAATTTGGGGGAATGAAATCTTGCTTATAATTTGGGGCTGTATGGAGGATCCAGGTGCAACCTGAATGGAAGAAATTGATTCTTAAAATCACAAGTTAGGGCTGGAGAGATGGTTCAGTGGTTAAGAGCAATGGCTGCTCTTCAGAGGATCTGAGTTCAATTCCCAGCACCCACATGGTGGCTCACAACCATCTGTAATGAGATCTGGTGCCCTCTTCTGGCCTGCAGGCATACATGTAGGCAGAACACTGTATATATAATAAATCTTTTTTTAAAAAAAAAAAAAGCAGGAGTCCCTGAGCTCTGGGATTTTTTTTAAAGTATCCAAATTTGTGAAGTTCCATCAAGAGAGATATAGTTGGTGTACACTGAGCCCTAAGGTGGACCTTGTGGGCAGAATAAACCTATGTCATATCCAAATTGCTTTTTAAAAGATTGCTATTTTATGTGTGTGGTTGTTTTGCCTGCAAATATGTCTCTGCACCATGTGTATCCCTGGTGTCTAAGGAGGCCAGAAGAGGGCATCAGAATTCCCTGGAACTGGAGTTACAGATGGTTATAAGCACCAGGTTGGTGCTGGGAATCAAACCTGGGTCCTCTGGAAGAGTAGCCAGTTTTCTTAACTGCTGTGCCATCTCTCCAGCCCTGAATGTCCAAATCTTAATCTCCAGAAGCTATGTATTACCTGATAAGGTAGAGAAGAATCAAGGTTCTGATCAAGTGACCTTAGGATAGTATGGCCTGGGTTACCCAGGTGGCCTAATGTAATCACAAGGGTCCTTAGAAAGTGGAATAGAAAAGCTGGGTGGTGGTGGCACACACCTTTAATCCCAGCACTTGGGAGGCAGATGCTGAAGGATCTCTGTGAGTTCAAGACCAGCCTGGTCTACAAAATGAGTTCTAGGACAGCCAGAGCTGTTATACAGAGAAACCTTGTATCAAAAACAGACAAACAAAAAACAAAACAAAACAAAAACCAGAAGAAAGTCGAGAATGATGCAGTGTGAGGAGGACTCCACCTGCTGTGTCAGGCTTTGAAAACAGATGAATTCTATGAGAAGAGGAATGGGAGCCATCTCTAGAAGCTTAGGGAAGGCACACAGGCTGCCCTTGAAGCCTGAGAGGTCACAGACCTGTTGACCTTGGCTGTAGTCCAGTGAGGCCCCTGAGAGGGAACTTCTGCACCACAGAATGTGAGATAATAAAAGTGTGCTGTCTTAAGCCCATGATTTGAGTTAATGTGTTAGAGCAGCAATAGAAACAGGACATTTTGTGTGCTATTTCATAATAGGTTTTTCTACTATTGGGTCTGCCAAATGTTGAAGATCACTTTTTCCCCCAATTTTTATGAACTAGCAGGACAAAAATTAATAAAGAAGGTAACATAGAAACGATAGAACAAAGAATGCTACTGTGTTTTCTGGCCATGATGTCTGACTACTTAAAGCCAGTGCAGAAATTCCAATTCATCGTATTTTTGAGTGCCTTCTCTGCTCATGGAGTAAGTGGGGGTGAGGAAGAGATGGCGATGATGAAGACTGGGCTCTCATTCTGAAGATGCCAATTTATAGGTAGCATGGGTCAGAACAGGTGGCCACAGACCAGGTAAGAAAGGCTCCAGGCAAATGCTCTGGACTCACAAAGAGGAGTCTTTCCAGTGTGTGGAAATGAGCAGGGAAGATGGGCGTTTGAAAGAGGCTGATGCTGGACTTGGGGTGTAGTGAGCCAGGGTTTTCATTCTGCTCTCCAGGATCCTAACACAGGCAGTTTTTCTGGAGTGTTTCAGTTTTTCCAGAAAAGTATCCTTCCCTTGGTCATTGGCTGACAGCAAGCTCCATGGAGAGGGGAGGAGCTGACAGGGCTCGTTCAGTACTCAGGCTTCTAATCTCTGGGTTTCATCCTCACCTTTGCCTTCTTTCAGGCCAGTGGCCTGAGTCTGGATATTCCAGTTTCTTTAGGGGAATAGCCTTTCTCCTCTCAAGGTGCAGGGGCGCTGTTTGAGTTCCTATAATGCAAGCTTACTCCTGTTTAATGCCCCCACTTTTTCCTTGGTTCCTCCTTGGTTGCTCCCTCTGCAGGTGTGTGTTTCCAGTTCCTTCCTCCCCTCATGTGGTACCTTGCGCTTCCAGTTCCCCTCAGCTAGCCTGCTGCTCTTGTCTTCATGCTTACAGGATGCCCCTAGTGTGACGCTATCAGGCACAGGGATGGGGTGGGCAGGGACTCGGTCTGCAGTGTTTGACACTGGTGGAATCTGAAAACAGGGTTAATCCTGCTTGAGTTATTGCCTCAGAGCTTGGAGTCATTTTTGTAGAGCAAAGACTAAGTCTTTTGCTCCCGATCTTACATAAACTCTAAGATATTAACTATCCTAGGGAATAATCTATGAGTTAGAGTTTTTTCTGTTTTTCTCAATGTCTGAAATGCCTTTAACAATGGTGAGTTTCCCATTTCTTCCTCCTGGGTCTTCAGCTCTGCCTAGTCATTATATTTTACTTGCTGGTTTTATTGTTTTTCTTTTCAGGATTTTACGGTTTTTGGAGGCAGTTTGTCAGGAGCACATGCTCGAAAGATCTGCAAAGTAAGTGTTTGATATTGAAAATAAAGCCAGTGCTTCCGTCAGTTTATGTGGTACACACTGAGTATTCTAGGGGTGCAATGAATTGGGCTGGGTTTGAGGAATTGTACATTTGTACAAGGTGCGGTACTGACTAGACAGGAGTCTTAGTTCATTTCTTAAATACTTCTGTACTATCTCCTTGGCCCTGGTCAAGTCTCTACCCACACTTGTTCTGTTTTCTTCTTCTCCTCTCCCTGCCCATCTTTCCTTAGCTTCTGCTCCCCCACCTTCCCCTACCAAGTGCTGGGATTATATGTGTGAACCCATCCTATTGGCAACCCTCACATTTCTCCATGCAGAAAATAGCATCTGCGATTACAAGGCTTGAGGGCTGGAGAGATGGCTCAGTGGGTATGAGTACCTGGTGAGAAAACAAAAGGACCTGAGTTCAAATCCCCAGCACTCGCATAAAAGCCGAGCATGACCACATATGCCTGTAATCCCAGCTTTGGGGGAATAGGCAGATTCTTGGCAGCTTGCTGACCAGTGGGCCTAATCAGAACAGCAAGCTTTGGGTTCACGGAGAGATCCTGTCTCAAAAAATAAGATTGAGGGTGATAGGGAAGGACATTCTCCTCTGGCCTGTGAGGATTGAAAGCATTCAAAAGAATATTGTAATATATGTACTTACTACTATTGTTATTTTTTGAGACAAGGTTTCTCTATGAAGTCCTGGCTGTCCTGGAACTCGTTCTGTAGACCAGGCTGGCCTCAAATCAGAGATCCACCTGCCACTCAGAAATCCACCTGCCTCTGCATCCCAAGTTCTGGGATTAAGAGGTGTGTGCCACTATGCCTGACTCATTAATATATGTTCTTATTAATGCATTAAATAATAAGATTTATTAGTGAATCTTATAACTAGTGTAATTTAAAGGAGGCTTGAGTAAACATATTCCTGGATCTCAGCAACTTTAATGTGACAGAAGCTTCTGGTTTCTACTAACGGCAGAGGCACATGTGTGTGTTCATAAGTGAAGGAAAGTTGGACATTGTCTAGAGCTAATACAAGTGAAAATGTAAACTTTTTCCAACTCAAGTTCAGAGACCACTGTCTTAGGGTTTTTTATTGCTGTGAAGAGACACCATGACCACAGCAACTTTTATAAAGGAATGGCAGCTTACCATTTCAGAGGTTCAGTCCATTGTCATCGTGGCAGGGAGCATGGTGGCATGCAGGCAGACATGGCGCTGGAGGAGTAGCTGAGAGTCCTACATCTTGCAGGCAACAGGAAGTTGACTGACTTAGTGGGCAGTATTCCAAGCATAGGAAACCTCAAGGCCCACCCCCACAGTGACACTCTTCCTCCAACAAGGCCATACCCACTCCAACAATGACACACCTCCTAATAGTGTCACTTCCTATGAGATTATGGGGGCCAGTTACATTCAAACTGCCACAACCACCTATCTGTTCACAGCCACCTTGAGATTCTGTGAATCCCAAGAATAGAATTTCAGATCTAGGCAGAGTCCAGGTGTTAAAATGTAAGGAGTAGGACAAAGCTTGTATGATAGTATCTTTTTAAAAAATATTAATTTTATTTTATGTGCATAAATGTTTGCCTGTATGTGTGCCTTTGTACTGTATGTGCCTGGTTCCTGCAGAGGCCAGAAGAAGGTGTTTCATCCTTTAGAACTGGAGTTACAGATGGTTGTGAGCCACCATGTGGATGCTAGGAACTGAATCAGGGTCTTTTGCAAGAGTGAATGATCTTAAGCACTGAGCTGTCTTTTAAGCCCCTGCATGAAGGTGTTTTAAAAACACTCTAGAGGACTGAGTTTAGAGGTCTGTGATAGATTGCTTGCCTAATGTGAGCAGGCTTTGGAGTCAATTCCTAATTCTGCTGATGAATAAACATGGACACAAACAGAACCCCAAATGCCAATCAAATGAGAAAAACTCACCTGACACAACCTTGCTAGATTGAGATGATCTGAGGAGTAATACCAGTGTAGTTGGTGTTTGGAAAATTCTAGATGGTGGAAGCAAACGTGCTATGAAGCTGTCAGGCCCAGGAGGAAAATCTGCCGCAGCGTACTGGCCTCAGGTTATGATGGGGCCAATGTCACTTGCATAAACAAACCTCCTTCCATTCTGTCTGCCTCCGTTGTTTCGGAGGAATCACTGGGAATAAAAGTGAAGAGAGTCGTAGCCCAGGCATGGTGCTCTGAGCCCTAACCATGCAAAGCCTGTGGCTTTTGTTAGGTGCCTGGTCCTTCGTCTCTCACAAGGTATCCACAGGGAAAACGTTTTCCAGAAGACACAGACACACACACACACACAGAATGAGTGTGAGATGTGTTGGCCTGTGTGTGTGGGTACAGCACAACTTTTAGGAGCTGATTCTTGGGGATCTAACATGGGTCTCACCATGTTACTTTGTGTGCTAAGTGATTTTGTGACTGGCCTGCCTGACTGGGGTGAATGTTCTAAAGCAGCAGTTCTCAACCTGTGGGTCACGACTCCTTTGGGGGTCACATATCAGATATCCTGCATATCAGGTATTTACATTATGATTCATAACGGTAGCAAAATGAAGAAGCAAGAAATGATTTTATGGTTAGGAGTCAGCACAACCTGAAGAACCATATTAAAGGGTCACAGCATTTGGAAGGTTGAGAACCACTACTCTAAAGAGACACCTATGCTTCCCTCTTCAGCTATGGGACTCCAAGAAGTGAAAACTTCTCCAGGGATCTCCTGCCCTAGACATCCAGAAGAGCAACTTGTCCCCTGGAGAAAGAGTCACAACCTGTCAGATGACCTTGTAGGAGGGCCAGGAGCTAAATTGGGTCAGGGACCACACCTTATGGGGCTGTTGAGTTCTGTATACCTTTAAGTATTTAAACCCTCCTCATGCCAGGACCCCTGAAGATGGCCTTGGTGGGCATGGATTCTTGATCCCTTTGTGCCTTTTCCTGCATGGTCACATTGATAAACCCCCTTTTCTGCTTTTCACTATTCATTTGGTCCCGTTAACGGGCTCACTGAGGATGGGTGCTGGGCCTGGCTTGTTGGGGCACAGGCTGTGGCCTCTTAGTGTGGTGACACCGTCGCCGACCACGCCATCTCCTTGGCACAACAAAGTGTTTTGTCATTGCTGTTTTGGTAGCCAGAGCAGATGTCTCAGGAGATTTTCTATGCCATTTTAGATCATGGACCAGGCCATGACAGTGGGGGCTCCAGTGATCGGGCTGAATGACTCCGGAGGCGCCCGAATCCAGGAGGGGGTGGAGTCCTTGGCCGGCTACGCGGACATCTTCCTGGTGAGAAACCTATTAATAGGGTGACTTCTGTAAGTGTGTTCTGGTTCCTGTCCCCCCATCGTCCTCTGCCCCATCCGGCCTCTGCAGTGTCACTGCGGGTGGGATGAGGGGCGGATGACAGGCCAGACGGCTGCAGAGCCTGCTCTTTTTGTTTGATAGAGGGCCAGTTGTTGGATAAATAATTAGTTCAAGGTCGTTCATGAGGAGAAAGCACTTGGAAATGTTTTCTCTTTTCTTTCTTTCATTCTCTCTGTCTCTCTTTTTGAAGCAAGAAAGACACGGTAAGGAATGTTAAAGTAAACTGGTTTGCTAGAATTACAATTTTTAAAAAAGTGCTCTTTTTATGTTTTAACATTATGGATTATTATCCAAAGTTTAAATAATACAAAGAAGAAGAAATCTCTTCAAATCAGAGACCCTTGGGAGAACATCGTTCAGATGCCTGCATTATTTGACTATGAACTGTATTATGAGATGGGAACAGCAGTCTGATAGAGACAAGAGATGGGCAGTTTCCAGTCAGCCCAGGGCTCTCCTCCCCGCTTTAGAATGACAGATGCCCTGTCCTTGGCCACTGTCCTTGGCCACTGTCCTTCATGATCCAGCAGAACATCTGGGTGAAATACTCTGAAGTTGTAAGTGTACATATGTTTCTTGAGAATCTACCCGACTTTTGTATGTCTTAAACATGCTTTTTAATCTTTCCTCTCGAGTCCTGAGGTTAACCCTCTGGGGGGAACAATAATTCTGTGGTTGTTTGGCCAGTACAGGTGAGGCCTGGAAGGTCTTCCGAGGCCACGTTTTAGAGTTTGGCTGGGTTTTAGGATATCAGCTGGGACATGTTTATGCTTTGGGGCTTGGTTGCCGCTGTTTCAAGAGCCCAGCCTTAGTGAATTTGAGATCTGTGGTGCTGAGTGAGTTGCTCAGGACCCCTGTGAGTTCTCACAGGACCTTGCCATTTACTCCTGCTGTGTTGTTAATGTCTGGTAACTCTTTACTGTGATGCAATTTCAGACTTCATGAGGACTTGAAACAGTTTTCTGTCCTGTGTCTTTAACCAGATGTGCTGTCCCCATTCACCGGCTCATTCTCTCCAGCAATGCATATTTACATATTACATTATTTTGAAACATTGGAGGGCAAATTGGTGATATTTTTTTCCTTTAGCTCTGAGTCCTCCATTGTGTATTTCCGGGGAACATTAACCAGAATATAATCGTAAAAGGAGATTTCACCTTGACCTATTATTATCTGTAGTCCTTACCTGGTGGCCGCAGCAAAGCCCTTAATAGCTCCCTTTTCTTCTCTTTCCCCTTTCTCCCCCTTGCCTTCTCTCCTTTCCTCTCCCCTCCTGCCCTCCTCTGCCCTCCCCTATCTTTTCCTCCCCTCCCTTCTCTTCTCTCCCCTCTCTCCCCTTCCCCTCCCCCCTTTCTTCTCCTTTTGTTCCTGACTAGGAACGAATCCAATTGTTATACCTCTTTAACCTTCTTTCTTTAAAGGTGCTGGGATGGAAGTTGGGTCATCAGGCTGGACAACGAATGCCTTTATCCCCGAGACATCTTTCTAGACCCCCCGCCCCCCTCTGCCCTCCTTTTTAAAAGACAGATCTTTCTATGTAGTTCACACTTGCCTGGCTGTAGACCCTCCTGTGTCTGCTGAGGTTCCAGGCAGAACCGCCATGCCCAGCTGTAGGCTGCCCCCCACTTTGCGTTTAGTTGAGTTGGGCCATTTCAGTTCACTTTAATTTTCACCATATTTGATTTTTCTAAAAAACTTGACCTTCATTATTTGTTTGTTTGTTTATGTATTTATTTGAGAAAGGCCTCTTTCTGTGTAGCCCTCACTGTCCTGGATCTCACTCTGTAGACCAGGCTGGCCTCAGAGATCCACCTGCCTCTGCCTCCCAAATGCTGGGATTAAAGGCATGTGCTGCCACCAACATCTGGCCTTAACTTTTAATTTTTATTTTAGACATATGGGTGTTTTTCCTGCATGTATGTTTGTGTACCATGTGTGCACCCAGTGCCTGTGGAGGCCAGAAGAGGATGTTGGATCTCCTGGGTCTAGAATTACAGATGGTTGTAAATTGTCATGTGGGTGCTGGGAATCGAACTTGGGTCCTTTGGAGGAGCAACCGATTCTCTTAAGCACTGAACCATGTCTTCAGCCTCTTTCACCATATTTTAAAGTGTCTTTTTCTTAGTGGTTATCTTGGGGCAGGGGGATTACAATAAACATCTTGACTGGTTGGGATGAAGGAAGTTAGCTTCACCACTGTGAGGACACGCTGCTTCTGTATGTCTCCATCATGGCAGATCACATTTTTGTGTGTGTTGTCTATGTTGAGAGATTGAAAAGACAAATGCACAGAATAATTACAGACTGCAGGAATGCTAGGTCACAAGCTGAAGCATGGCATTGCCGTCTCGTCTCTACCTAGGAAGTTATGTTTACCAGTGCGTGTTTTCTCACAGCTTCATGTAGCTGTCTAGTGTTGTTTTAGTTCAGACTGAAGAACTACGTCGTGTGTTTCTCATATGATGTCTCAGCTGCCAGTGAGCTCCTCAGCCTTTGTTATCTGGAAATGTCTTACTCCTCCTTGAGGTTTGGCTTTGCTGGATGTTGACTTCTTGGCTGACAGGTTTTTCTTCAGACACTTGAACTGTGTCCCGCTGCCTTCTGGGCTTGACTGTTTACCTTACTGGTGTACCTCGTCAAAGGGAGCTGTGCTGTCCTGCCGCTTTCTGCTTCCTTCCTGCTCTGGATCTTTATAGTTTGACTATGATGGGTTTCAGGGAGATGTCTTTGAGTTCATCCTTCTTTGGAGTTTGTTGAGCTTGGATGTGAACATTTGTGTCCTCCATCCGATCTGAGAAGTTTTGGTTCATATTTCTTCAGATATTTGACTGAATCCTTTTTGTTTCTCCTGGGTTCCCGTGGTGTGTGTGTTGATGCTTGAAGATTTCCCACAGTTCCCTCAGGCTTTGTTCATGTTTTCATTTTCTCAACATGGGTGACTTTTAGTGGTTTTATATTCAGGTTCCTGATCCATTGATTTCTGTGATTAAATCTGCTACAGAACCAACTAATGAGTGTTTCATTTTTTCTTTAGAATTTCTACTTATTTGTTTAAAAATTTCTGTTCATGCTATTCTTATTTTGTCCAGTGTTTTCCTGATTTCCTTGCATTCTTTTTCCATGTTTTTTATTATTATTTAGTTCATCGAACATATTTAGGACAGCTGCTGTAGCATCTATGACTAATTCCATGTGTGGGTTTCCTCATCTTTGTTTTCTGTCAGATTCTTTACTTTTTCCTAAGAATGGCTGCACCTGTTTACTTGTTTTATGATGTGTAATTTGTTGTTGAATAGTAGAAATGAGAGTATTCTGTCTGTCAACATGCTTTTTTTTTTCTCCTTTGAGGCAGGGTCTCATGTAGTTCAGGCTAGCATTGAACTTACTATGTAGCTGAGGATGGCTTTGAACCTTCTGCCTCCCAAGTGCTGGATGATAGGCATGCATGGTCCTAGTTAGGGTTTCAATTCCTGTGAAGAGACACCATAACCACAGTGACTCTTATGAAGGTAAACCATTTAATTAGGGTGGCTCACTTATAGTTCAGAGGTTTATTAGTCCATTATCATCATGATAATTGTGCTAGAGACATGGTGCTAGAGCTGAGAGTCCTTACATCCCCCCCCCCCAGTTGAAGACCAAACCCAGGGCCTTGCACTTGCTAGGCAAGCACTCTACCACTGAGCTAAATCCCCAACCCCAAGAATCCTTACATTCTTGACTCAGAGGCAACAGGAAATGGTCTATCTTACTGGGCATGGCTTTAGCATATATGAGACCTCAAAGCCCACCTCCACAGTGACTCACTTCCTCCAACAAGACCACACCCACTCCAACAAGGCTATACATCCTAATAGTGCCACTCCCTTTGGGGCCCATTTTCTTTCTAACCATCATAACCACCATGCCTAGTTTTCTGGTAACTTACAAATTGGGTTCTTTCAGTCTTCAGGGACTACTGATCTTTACTAGTTGAGTGTGGGATCTGTCTGTGACTTTCCTAAGCTATTTTTGTAAAATGCACGTTCTGTGGTTGTGGTGTTGCTTTTTCTCAGTGCCGTGACAGATTACCTGACAAAGGTACCTTGGAAGGGAGGGTTTGTTGGCTCAAAGTTTCAGGGTGTGGTCTGTCGTGAGGAGGACGTGCTGGCTTGTCACTTGCTGTCTGCAGTCAAGAAGCAGAGAGAATGAAAGCTGCTGCTCACACCCTTCTGCTGTGTTGTTTAATTCAGCCCAGGATGCCAGCCCATCTGAGGGTGCCTGTATTTAAAGTGGGTTCCCACTTCAACCCAGCCAGGAACTCCCTCTCATGCATGCCCAGAGTTTGCCTCCTGCAAGATTCTGGTGATGCACGCCTTTAATCCCAACACTGGGGAGGCAGAGGCAGGCTGATCGCTGTGAGTTCAGAGCCAGCCTGGTCTACAAAGCGAGTTCCAGGATTACCAGGGCTGTTACAGAGAAAAACTGTGTCTTGAAAAAACAAAACAGAAAAGATGTTCTTAGGTCTCAAAATGGGCAAGGGTGGGGAACAACCTGCCATTTTCACTTGTCCTGGGGAAACTGAGTCCATCAGAATTTAAAGAGAGGCCGCCTCTGGGCTGGCCCTGCAGCCTTCAGAAGCAGCAGTCCGCAATGAAATACAGGTCCTGGCTGGAGATGTGGCACAGTGGTAGAGTACCTGCTTAGGATGGACCCCAGCACCTCAGAACAGAAACACAGCCCTGGCTTGAGGATGAGGTCTTTGTCGTCCGTCCTTTGGTGCCAGCTAGCCACAGTAGGTATATGGGTTGTCGTATCATGGTTATTTGTTATGGCTGGGGGAAGGTAGCAGCTCATCACGTGAAATTTACCTGCTTCTTCCTTCTTGATCCTTCGAGTGTTGGACTAGACTTCAGAGTTCCAAAATAGTCGCTTCCAACAGTCCTGTGGCTGAAGTTGTTTTGTTCAGTTTCCTAAAGCTTTCTCTTCTGTTGTCTATACTTGTTATGTCCTGTTGGTCTGTGACCTGTGGTCTGTGTCTTGTTGGTCTGTGACCTGTGGTCTGTGACATGTTGGTCTGTGTCCTGTGTCCTGTTGGTCTGTGACCTGTTGGTCTGTGACCTGTGGTCTGTGACATGTTGGTCTGTGTCCTGTGTCCTGTTGGTCTGTGACCTGTTGGTTAGTCTGTGTCATTTCTGGCTAGTTGGATCACTTGAGCCATGAGTTTGAGGCAAGTCTAGGGCACATAGTGAGATTTATCTAAAAAGCAAACCATTTTATACCAAGAGAACCATATCCCAAGCTCCTATTTTGAATATTTTTTAGTGTACTTTTAAAATTTCTTCATGTTTCTTTCTTTTCGTCTTGGGGTGGAGGGTGGGGAGCAAGGCCTTGTTAAATTGTCGAGGTTGGCTTCAAACTCCTAATCTTCCTATCTCAGCTTCCAGAATTCTGGGATTATAAGCATGCTCTACTATGCCTGCCTAATTTTTTTAAACTGTATTAAAAAAAAAAACTTTATTAAAAGATAAGAGCGGGGCAGTGGTGGCTCACACTGTAGATGAATTACTAACCAGTCTTATTAAATAAAAAAAACACAGAGCCAGATGTAGCTAGAGTTTTCCTGCCTGGTCCACAGTCAGGACAAATCTCTGTCACCTGCCAGTTCCACAGCCACTCAGACCCAATCAAGTAAACACAGAGACTTATATTGCTTACAAACTGTATGGCCGTGGCAGGCTTCTTGCTAACTGTTCTTATATCTTAAATTAATCCATTTCTATAAATCTATACCTTGCCACATGGCTCGTGGCGTACTGGCATCTTCACATGCTGCTTGTCATGGTGGCGGCTGGCAGTGACTCCTTCCGCCTTCCTGTTCTTTTTTTTCTCCTCTCTGTTAGTCCCGCCTATACTTCCTACCTAGCCACTGGCCAATCAGTGTTTTATTTATTGACCAATCAGAGTAATTTGACATACAGACCATCCCACAGCAGCCAGAAATTGGGGTTAAAGCCTGAAAGAGATCAGAGGAATAGGAAAAGCCACAAGCTACCCTCACCTCACCGACTCCTCAGTCTCCAAAGAGACCTACTTCCTGTATACATTGCCTATATGCCTTTCTGTTCTGCTATCTCATTTGCTGTCTCTCCAGCTGCATCACTTTCTCTTCCTGCCCAGCTCTGTCACTTCCTGTCTGTCTGTACAGACCTCCAGACCTCTATGGTTAGTGCTGGGATTAAAGGCATGTGTCACCACACTTGGCTCTGTTTCCCGATGTGGCCTTGAACTCACAGAGATCCAGACAGGTCCCTGCTTCCCAAGTGATAGGATTAAAGGTGTATTCTACCATTGCCTGACTTCTATGTTTAATTATTGTGGCTGGCTTTTTCCTCTGATCCTCAGTTAAATTTTATTGGGGGACACAGTATATTGGGGGACACAATACATCACCACAGCACACTTTTAATCCCAACACTCATAGGCAGGTGGATCTCTTATGAGTTTGAGGCCAGCCTGCTCTACATAGTGAGTTCCAGGACAGCCAGGACTACACTGAGAAACCCTGTCTCAAAAAAATAAAAACAAAAAAAAAATATAAGTAAGCATACAAAATAATAGTTGTTTCTCTTCCTTCCCCCTACCCCAGGCTTGACATGGCCTTATGTAGCCTAGGCTAGCTTAGAACTCCTGAACCTTTTGCTTTTATCTCCCAAGTACTACACTAGCTTAAAATATTTTCCTACATGTAGATCATTGTATTTTGCTTACATTAATCTCCACTACATTGTAACTGTAACTGTTTTTTTTTTTTTTTTGAGTGTTCAATGATTCCTTCTAGGTTGTAATAAGTATCTCAACACAATCTCTTTTAAAAAATCATTACATTTATTTATGTGTGTGTGTGTGTGTGTGTGTGTGTGTGTGTTTGAAGTTATGAGCCCAAATACAGTGTTATAATTATTACTTTATTTGTTCTTTATTTTTCAAACAATTATTTTTAAGGCTATGTGTGTCTAAGTCTGCCATATGTATACAGGTGCCTGTGGAGGTAGTGTAGCAGGCTTTCTTTGGATCGCCAGCCCACAAACAACGACACAGACTTCTTATTAATTATGAAAGCTTGGCCATTAGCTTAGGCTTGTTCCTGTAGCTCTTTTTTTTTTTTTTTTTGGTTTTTTTGAGACAGGGTTTCTCTGTGTAATTTTGCGCCTTTTTCCTGGAACTCACTTGGTAGCCCAGGCTGGCCTCAAACTCACAGAGATCCGCCTGCCTCTGCCTCCCGAGTGCTGGGATTAAAGGCGTGCACCACCACCGCCCGGCTTCCTGTAGCTCTTTTTTTTTTTTTTTTTTTTTAAAGATTTATTTATTATGTATACAGTGTTCTGCATGCATGTGTCCTTGCAGGCCAGAAGAGGGCACCAGATCTCATTACGGGTGTTTGTGAGCCACCATGTGGTTGCTGGGAATTGAACTCAGGACCTCTGGAAGAGCAGTCAGTGCTCTTAACCACTGAGCCATCTCTCCAGCCCTTCCTGTAGCTCTTATAACTTAACCTGCTTTTATTAATCTATGGTCTGCAGAGAGGCTCGGTTACCTCTACTCTGTAGTGTATGTCTGACCTCTTCAGTGTCTCCCTGGTATCTTCTGCATTCCTAGATTCCTTTTCTTCCTTTCTCTCCCCAGAAATCCTCCCTATCCTCTCCTGCCTAGCTATTGACAGTTCAGCTTTTTATTACACCAATTACAGCAGCATATCTCCACATAGTGTACAAATATCCCACAACAGTGGAGGATCCCCAGGAGCTGGAGTTATAGGCTGTTGAAAGTCTCCTTATGTGGATACTATGATCTGAATTCAGCAAATGCTCTTAACTGCTGAGCCATTGCTCTAGTCCCAAATTAAGAAAATAATTTTATTCAATATTTTATTTATTTGTGTGTGTGTGTCTGTACAGTTGTACATCTCCATGGCAACCTGTGGAGGTCAGAATACAGCCCCAGCTGTTAGTCCTTTCTTTCCACCTTGTTTTGAGACAGGGTGTCTTATTGCTCCCTCCTGTGTATTTCAAGGTAGCTGGCCCATGAGCTTGTGGGAATCCCCCTGCCTCTGCCTCCCATCTTGCTGTAGAAGTGCTGGGACCACGGACATTGAAGCAGTTCCATCTGGCTTTGGGTCCTGGAAATCTGAGCTCTGGTTCTCATGTTTGCAGTTACCCACTGGGCAATCTCCCCAGCCTCCAGCATTTGGTTTCTAATCACAGGCTAACTGTTTCTGGTTTTTTATGATCTCAATTGCTTCTTGACGATTTGGGTTGCTGTCTCCTGTTACTTCCTTTTCCCTCAAGCATCATCCTGTGCTGGTATGGTGCTAGGGGAAGCCTTAATTAAAAACGCTTGACTCTCAGGTGTCTTAATTTTGTTTAGTGTTTAGCTTTTTCTCCTCCCTTATTTCTCTTGGATAGATAGGAAACAGGGTCTTTCAATGTAACTCAGACGAGCCTTGGACTCACTATGTAGCTCAGGCTGTTAATGACCTAGAACTTGTAACATAATCCTCCTGCCTCAGCTTCCCAAGTGCTGGGGTTAAAAGCATGAGCCACCATTCCTGGTTTGCTCAGCAGTTTCTTTTATGCATAAACATTTTGTTCACAGGTAGTTCATGTTTTGAATACTTGTTTTTGATAATTTCTTCTAGTTTTATAGTCGTTTTTTAAGGGATTTTCCAAACTGGGTTCTGCTGTAGCTAGAAGTCCATCTACTTACCTGTTATTTTTGCTGAGTAGAGATGACTTCTGTGTTGTGACAAGCTGTATTGTAGCTCATGGTTTAGGACTTGAGGCTTTTATCTCTTCATAACACCTTTGTTCTTGTCACCACCAACAAGCCTTGTCTGAGGAGGAGAGATACTGAAGATCACTTAAGAGACACCTGCCTTTGTAGCTTTGTTTCTAGGGACCCAACATGACTTCTGGGTGCTCAGCATAGAGGCCAGGGCTACTCACAGGGCGAGTGCTGGCTGCTTCTCCCTGGTGACTCTGCACACTGGGTGCTGGACCTGAGGGGAAGTGGGGCCTATAGCACACATCCTGGTGGACACTTTGAATCACTCTTTGTTTCAGAAAGTGACACATTAACCATCCATGATGGGGACAAATTGCACACATAATTTTGGAAGCACTTTCCTGATTAGATCTTTTGCCTCCTGCATGGAGATATCCGTGGAAGCAAATCAAAACTCGGTTTTATTGTTGGCACTCTCTTCCTGCAGATAACTTGATGAGTACTTCTGTAACCAAGTGCTTTGCCTTTCTGTGTTGGCAGAGGAATGTCACCGCATCCGGAGTCATCCCTCAGATTTCTCTGATCATGGGCCCATGTGCTGGTGGGGCCGTCTACTCCCCTGCCCTAACAGACTTCACATTCATGGTTAAGGTAAGAAAGCTGTGCCTGTTTCTGGTGCCCCGAGAGTCCTGCAGCTCCCATCTGCAATAAACCTAATGCCTGACCCAGATCTAGGTCCTTATCTGAGTTCTCATTGGTGTTTGGTGGAGCGGAGATAAGCTCTGAGTGGAGGGAAGGCTTGGCACGGGATCTGTAGTGTTTGAGGAAGGTGCTTGTGGTTTTACTTGTGATCTGAATTGCAAATGGGTTCACATAATCAGAAGATCCCTGTCCTTTACCCAGACTGATGGCTGTTTACTATGACTAGGGATCCCTTGGGAGGGTCTGCTGTGGTCTGCTTCATTGGCAAGTGGCTCCCTGTGGCCCTGTGCTTCTTTCTCACTTCTTGGCCTTTTTGTAATGGTAATGGAAAAATCTGATCTCCAGCTTCAGTCTGAGAGGTGCATGTCAACATGTCTCCTGGTTTTATTATAAGGGGATTTTAAATGATTTTTATTATTTATTTATTTGGGTTTTTTGAGGTAAGGTTTCACTGTGTAGCCCTGACTGTCCTGGAATATTGCTGGGATCAAAGGTGTGTGTTATTACACGCGGCATGATTTTTACTTTATTTTACTTTTTGAGGTTAATTTTTGAGACAGGGTCTTACTGTGCCATCTTGGCTGGTCTGGAACTCACCATGTAGACCAAGCTGGCCTGGAACTCACGGAGATCAGCCTGCCTCTGCCTCCTGAGTGCTGGGACTAAAGGTATGTATCATCATGCCCAGATAAAATTTTTTTTTTTTTTTTTTTTTTTTGAGACAGGGTTTCTCTGTGTAGCCCTGGCTATCCTGGAACTCAATTTGTAAACCAGGCTGGCCTCGAACTCAGAGATCCACCTGGCTCTGTTGGGATTAAAGGTGTGTGCCACTACCACCTGGCTGTGATAAATTGTTTTTAGATGAAATCCTCTTGAAATTATATGTGGGTAACTATCCTAAATCTGATTGTTAAGATAGAACTGTTAAGATTATTAAGATAGGTTGATTTTGTTTTTTTGGTTGTTTTTTTTTTTTTTTTTTTTTTCGAGACAGGGTTTCTCTGTGTAGCTTTGTGCCTTTCCTGGAACTCACTTGGTAGTCCAGGCTGGCCTCGAACTCACAATGATCCACCTGGCTCTGCCTCCCGAGTGCTGGGATTAAAGTCGTGCGCCACCACCGCCCGGCTTGATTTTGTTTTTTAATGTTCAAAAGATGAGCAATAAATACCATGGCAGAGAAAGGCTGAGGGGAAAAGTAATGGTAGTTATTTGGTATGAGGGGACAATTCCAGATGTAATGTGACTGGGTACATTGTTCTCAAGGGCAGTGTGGCAGTTAGAATCCAAAGTTGCAAATGCGCTCCTCTTGCCCTGCGGTTCTGTTCCTAGTGACAATTGAAAGCATCCTTTTTTTTTCTTTTATTGAAAATAGATTTTAAAAAATACAGTCTATTCTGCTCTGATTTCCCATCCCTCTCCTCCTCCCAGCTCCTCCCTTCATCCCCTCCTATAGAAGTAACCAACCGTCTTATTAAATAAGAAACAGAGCCAATATAGAGATGAAAGCCAAGAGGTCAGAGCAATAGCTAAGAGCTAAAAACCTTACCCTTCACTATCGCAGTGGTCCTACCTCTCCGAAAGAGACCTACTTCCTGTGCCAGTGAATGATTGAAAGCATCTTAATGGGGCTTGGATGTCCGTTGTTCGTCATACAGAAAGCCCTAGGTTGAACTCCTAGCCCTGCATAAATGGGCTCAGGAGCACATGTATGCAACCCACAGGAGGTAGAGGCAGGAGGATTGAAGTCCAAGGGCATCCTTGGCTACCTAGTGAGTTTGAGGTTAGCCTGGGATCCATAAGACTCTGCTTGAACAACAGCAACAATAAAAAAACACACGATGAAAGGCATAGAAATGCCCAAGAGAAGGGTGAGTTTAGAGGTTTAAGCGCTGACTTTGGCAGTGATGGAGCGATTAGCATGGCTCCTGGGCAAGGGTGGTACACAAAATTTGTGAAGAATTCTACATTTAAAAACCAGTGACAAAGGACTGAGATGGTTTAGTGGGTAAGAGTACGTGCTGCACAAGAATAAGGGCCTGCGTTCGGATCTCTAACACCCCTATAAATGCTAGGTGGGCCTGTAACTTCAGTGCTGGGTCAAGGGAGGCAGGATCGCTAGCCAGAGGATGGATGGAGGCAGCATCACTGGAAAAACAGTGAGCTACAGGTTTATGGAAGAAACCCTGTCCTAGCGATAAGGTAGAGAATGATAGAGCTGAGTATCAATGACCTTACTGGCTTCCTCACGTACACATGCATGTATACATGCGTACACCACACACACATGCAATGCATGCATGCACAAATGCACACACACTACTAAGATCACCAAATCTCATGGTTCTTGGAGAAAGTAGAATTCCCTGCCCTTCTCCCACTGAACCTGTGGATACCCATCTGGTACCTCCTGAGTTTTCTCCTCTTCTTTGCCTTTGTGGGTGGGAGTTTTGAACAAATCCCTCTGGCTAAGACTGTGCTCCTCCTCTCCTTATGTGTTGCGCACACTCATCACAGCCAATGACTGTCCCTTCTCCTTCCTTTACTCTCCCAGCTTCTCTCTTGGTACCAGGTCTTCCCACCCGAACTTACCTCCAGAATCCTTGTTGTTTCCCCCTCTGGCTGGTGCTCGGATTCTGTCCTCTTCCCAGCCTCCTCTTTCCGTAGCAGTTTACCGGTCCCCGTCCACTAAGCCTGATTTTCTCTTGGTTTCACTAACTGTGTCACTGTAAATGCTGCCCCACCCCTTGAGACAGGGTGTCTCTGTGCAGCCCTGGCTGTCCTGGAACTTGCTCTATAGACTAGACTGACCTTGAACTCACAGAGATCTACCTGCCTCTGACTGCTGAGTGCTGGAATTAAAGGCATCTACCACCTCAAGGCTTAGGGGGTAAGAAGTCTTAAGAAAAAATAAACATTCTATGAATGAAGTATAATGAGAAGAGTCCACAGTGCTGAGCTATATTACAAGAACCATTTAATTCATAAGTAAGTAGAGCAAAGACCATCAGACAGGAAAAGAATTGAGTTACATATCTAGATATACTGGACACTTATTTTATGATAAAGAGACAGTTCTAGGGACTGGCTCAGTTGGTAAAGTACTTGTGCAGACACAAGGACCTGAGTTTGGATATTCATCCCTCATAAAAAGCTGGGCACAGTGCTGATCACTTGTAACCTAGCACTGGGGTGGTAGAGCAAGGTTCCATGGAGTTTGCTGGCCAACCACACTAGCCAGATCTGCAAACTCCAGTCCAGTTTCAGTGAGAGACCCTGTCTAAAAATACAAGGTGGAGAAGCAATCCAGGAAGAAATCCAATGTCAACTTCTGGCTTACAAACCTGTGGACTCGTGTGTGTGTGTGTGTGTGTGTGTGTGTGTGTGTGTGTGTGTGTGTGTACACGTATGTATGTATGTGTATCATTTCCCACCTGGATTATTGTAGAATCCTGGCTGCCTTGAACAAAAGGAATGTCTGCTGGTCAGCCAGTCAAACCACCCTCATCCCCACAACAGCTGTTGGAGCATCCCATAGTGCCTTGAGAAAAGCACACAGTGAGGAGGGCTGACCACTGCCTCCTCGAGGTGCAGCCTCAGCTAGGACTGTTTCAAGTAGTTTGTATGAGACTTCTTGCTGCCATCAACCTTGTTGAACTCTAGATGACCCTGGCCTAACTTAAGTGGGACTGCTGTGATATGTGCAGATGTCCCTTCTCTGGTTCAGTGGAAACAGGTTGTTGCCTGGGTGACAGGCACCCTCCTAAGCTGTCTCCTCTGATGCTTCAACCTGAGGTCCAATAAACAAAACAGCCTCTCTTAAGTTGTTTCTTCTTACCTTTTAGTGCTGTGGGAGAGCTGAAAACCCAGTGGTTAAGAGCACTTACTTCTCTTCCAGAAGACCCTGGTTTGGTTTCTGGCATTCATGTCAGACAGCTCACAACTGCTTGTGACTCCAGCTCCAGAGAATCCAACACCCTCTTCAGGCTTCTGTGGGTACCTGCACACATGTGGCCTACACACACACACACACACACACACACACACACACACACACACGCACACACACATCTGAATGGCAGTTGAATAATTTTTGTAGTTGGTGGTAAGTAAGGAAGACAGAGCTGTGGGTGCTGAGTGTCAAAGGCTATTGAGTCAGTGGGTAGGCTCTGCTTACTGGAAGAGTTCCAGAGCCTTTAAGGTCAAGAGTCTTAGGCCGGAGGCCCTGAGCTATGACACTGACCAGTGTCAGAGGCTGAGGAATCCCTATTCCTAGGTCTGCTCAAAGGCTGGGATGCCAGCTGCCAAATGCTAAGGAATCCCAACTTCCTCAGCCCACAGGGCTGTTGATCTAAGAGCCCTGATACTGGAGACCTGTATCAGAGCTGTAAAGGTAGGGTACCACCTGTTGCTGACCCCCCCACTTCCTTGTTCTGCAGCTTGCTACCGTCACATGCTGAGGGACACTGCAGCTGCAAATGAACAGCCCTTGGGGAGCTTCTCCTTGCCTGCCATGATTTCTATCTGGGCAGAGCAAAAGAACCCAGCCAGCTGATTGGTGACATAATCACCCTTGTCAGAGATCATTTGGCTGTAGAGGTGGGGGTTTGGTTCTGGGCTATCTGTTTTCCTTCATTGGCATATACTGTTTTGATTACCATTAAGACAGAGTAAGTTTTGAAATCAAGAAGTGTGGGTTGAATGTTGTGACACACACTTAAATTCCAGCACTTGGGAGGCAGGTGGATCTCTGAGTTCGAGGCCAGCCTGTCTACAGAGTGAGTTCTAGGACAACCAGAGATACACATGAAAAACCCTGTTCTGGAAACGTAAAAAAAAAAAAAAAAAAGTGTGGGACCTTAAACTTTGTTCTTGGTCAGGATTGTTTTGTCTATCTGAAGATCTGTGAAGGTTCCATGTCAGTTTTAGGATGGGTTTTCTGTTTCCACTTAGCCTCACTGGGGCTTAGTTTGGGGACACATTGACTCTGCATGCTGCTTTTGACAGCATTTACAGCTGACTAGAGTGTAGCTTCTAGTGTTGGCTCACACCTGTAATCTCAGAACTCAGGATGCTGAGACAGGAGGATTACTATAACTTCAAGGCCAGCCTGGTCTATATGGTAAGTATTGGACTAGTCAAGGCAAGGTAATGTAACATGAGCCTGTCTCAAAAAAAACAAAACAAAACAAAAAGCATGTGTAGCTGGAGTTTTCTCCAGTCCTGCTTGGCCTATGGTCAGGACAAATCTCTCTCACCCGCCAGTCCTGCAGCTGCTCAGACCCAAGTAAACACACAGAGACTTCAATTGCTTACAAACTGTATGGCCGTGGCAGGCTTCTTGCTAACTGTTCTTATATCTTATATCAACCCATTTCTATTACTTTATAAGTTGCTACATGGCTCATGGCTTACCGGTATCTTAACATCTTCTCATGGTGGCAGCTGGCATCATCTCTCTCTGCCTCAGCCTTCCTGTTCCCAGAATTCTCTTCTCTGCTTGTCCCACCTATACTTCCTGCCTAGCTACTGGCCAATTAGCATTTTATTTATATAGAGCGATATCCACAGCACTTCCCCTTTTCTTTTTTTTCAAAAAGGAAGGTTTTAACTTTCACATAGTAAAATTACATATAACAACAATTTTCAACCAAGAATTACAGTTACAATATCTAGTCTATTTATAATAACTAGTCTATTTGTATTTGGTAAAACTAAAGAAGATATCCTATCTATCCTTTATTTGTGAGTCTAAGGTTTCATATCTAACTTATCTCTTATCATAACTAAGGAAATTATAACTATGTAGTCTCCAACTACACCAAAGACCCAGAAGGATATACTATTACCTGAGAAATGGGAAAAGGATGCAAACAACTTTCAGGAGTCTTGTAAGAGTAGACAGAGACAGCTGGCAGCCTGGACAGTTATCCAAAGTTCCTTTGTAAAGTTGGGGCATCTGTCTTTAGCTCACAAGCCTAGAGTCTCTCAGTCACTTCTCTCTGTATCCTGTAGAATGTCTGACAGTTTCCTCTGCAAAGCAGGAACCTGAAGAACCATTTTGCCAAGCAAAGTTCAGTGATTACCTTCCTATGGGTCTTGCATGTCCAGTTGATAACATTTTTTCAAGCAGTCTAGGCAAGAACAGTTTCTTGCCCAAATGGCTATTTTTGTCTTCGATGCCCATCCTCCTCTCTGAAGTAAATCAGTGCTACCAGGAGCAGACATGTCTCATTGTCCAGAAAGTGTAAATTTTTAAAACATTTTAAATGCCATATTCTGTAGGTCTTTGAACTGTTTGAAGATTACCTACCTAACTGAATTATATCTATGTATACCTAGAAAACTTAACTAACATGGTTACAAGTTTGACTATCATAGAAGACTAATTATTAGTCTGTATTTCATAATTATCCATTACAATTTAAATGAATTACATAAACATAATACCTCAAACGAGAATAGAAATATATATACAGTTTAACAAAACTAAGTTTAAACTTGTATCAATAAACTAAAATCCATAGCAGTGTAAAACATTTTAAACAGGTTGTTGCTCTTTAAAAGTAGGTTCAACAATCTACCCTTTAATCCTATCATTATCTATACTATCCCCTTTTTTTCTTTAGAAAGAGATTGCATTTATAATAATATTGGTTTTTCTCTGTCCCACACCAGAGGGCTCTTCTCATATGGGACACAAGAATCTCTTAACCTTTTCTTTTAGTAATATGGTTGGGTTTAGAGAAGGAGTGAGCCAATTCCATCTCCAAAGCCAGCTTGGTATATTTGGGAATTTGGGTGTAGCTTCTCTTACTACTTCCTGCTGGAGGGGGGCGCTGTATCTTATGGGGATACAAAGAAAATTTTAGGATTATGGAGCAGTTCATGAGGATGTAGCATCTGAGCCAGTTGCCTTGAAACCGTTCTGGATGTTGGATCATCTGGGCCATATTGTCATCGGAGACCTTTCAGGGGGTCTTGGCTGGTCAAACCTGATGTATCTTAATCTGGAACAAATCCATAGCCTCTGGCTTTCTGTGGAAACAAAAGCAGAGCCTCCTTTCCAAAGCAACATATCCTTAGATCCAAATTTTGAAGTCAAGGTATCTTTACAATATACATATTGACTTAACTCAACAGTTTTTGCAATCAAATATCTTTCTGCAGTTAATAATATCAAAGACAACATAATCCAGATTCTCTGTGTGATATCCATCTTTACATGGCTTATTTTTTATATTAATTTTACTGTCTCTTTTTAAAGACTTTATTTTTTTAAATTCTGTATTTTTTTATATAACTGTACAGTCTTCCTTTTCCAATCCTCCTTACACTGCAACATACAAATCTCCACCCTGATCACATTTGCTTCCAGCCTTCTTCCCATTCTGTCTCCAGTTTCTAATCTGCTAAATTCAGTAAACTGCAACACAATTCTTCACAGACTTCAGAAGAACAATACTCAACTTCATATGGAAAAAAAAAAAACAGGATAGCCAAAACAATCCTATACAATAAAGGAACTTCTGGAGGCATCACCATCCTAACTTCAAGCTCTACTATAAAGCTATAGTAATAAAAACAACTTGGTATTGACATAAAAACAGACATGTTGATCAATGGAATCAAATCGAAAACCCTGACATTAATCCACACACCTACGAACACCTGATTTTTTACAAAAAATCCAAAGTTATATAATGGAAGAAAGAAAACACCTTCAACAAATGGTGCTGGCATAACTAGATATCTACATGTAGAAGAATGCAAATAGATCCATGCACAAAACTCAAGTCCAAATGGGTCAAAGACCTCAACATAAATCCAGTTACACTGAACCTCACTGAAGAGAAAGTGGAAAGTAGCCTTGAACGCATTGGCACAAGAGACTACTTCCTAATATAACACCAGTAGCACAGACACTGAGAGCAACAATTAATAAATGGGACCTCCTGAAACTGAGAAGCTTCTGTAAGGCAAAGGACACAGTAAATAAGACAAAACGGCAGCCTACAGAATGGGAAAAGATCTTTTCCAACCTCACATCTGACAGAGGGCTGATCTCCAAATATATAAAAAACTCAAGAAACTAGACATCAAAATATCAAATAATCCGATTAAAAATGGGCTACAGAACTAAACAGAGAATTCTCAACAGAAGAATCTCAAATGGCCAAAAGACATTTAAGGAATTGCTCAACATCCTTAGCCACCAGGGAAATGCAAATCAAAATAACTCTGATATACCATCTTATACCTGTCAGAATGGCTAAGATAAAAAACACCGATGACAGTTTATGTTGGAAAAGAGGTAGAGAAAGGGGAATACTCCTCCACTGCTGGTGGGAATGTAGTCTTTGCAGCCACTCTGGAAATCAGTATGGCAGTATCTCAGAAAATTGAGAATCAACCTACTTCAAGACCCAGTAATACCACTCTTGGGCATATACCCAAAAGATGCTCCACCACACCACAAGGACATTTGCTCAACTATGTTCATAGGAGCATTATTCGTAGTAGCCAAAACCTGGAAACAACCTAGATGTCCCTCAACCAAAGAATGGATAAAGAAAATGTGGTACATTTACACAATGGAGTATTATGCAGGGCTAAAAAACAATGTCATCATGAAATTTGTATGCGAATGGATGGAACTAGAAAATAGTCATCCCAAACCCAGAAAGACAAACATGGTATGTACTCACTCGTAAGCAAGTATTAGACACAAAGCAAAGGATAACCAGTTTACAATCCACAACCCCAGAGAAGCTAGGTAAAGAGGAGGACCCTAAGAGGAACATGTATGGATCACCCCAGGAAGGGGAAAGGGTTAAGATCTCCTGGGTAAACTGGGAGGTGGAAACATGAGGGTTCCAAATGGTCGAATTGGAGAAGGGACAGAGAGGGAGAGCAATGAAAGACATACTTTTTTTCCCCCCTTGGGGTTTTTTATTTTTAAACAAAAGTTATTCATGCAACATATTTTCATTGTAATTTCCCCTCCTGCAATTCCTCCTATATCCTCCCAACACCCTACACATCCATCTTTGTTCTCTCTCACGTCTTTAAACACACACACACACACACACACACACACACACACACAAACACAAAATGGAAATCAAAATAAACAAAAGACCAATAAGACCCAAAAAAAGGCCAAACAAAGCAAAATGAGACACAAAGTCTACAAAATACCATCGAGTTCATTTTATGTTGGCCAACTAATCCTAGGCATAAGGACTACCTTGAAATATGGTTAAATACTCAATGAGCCTCCACGGAAGAAAACTGATTTTTCCTTTACCAAAGAATATCAATTACAAATAACTTCTTGGTTAAAGATAGAAGCTTTATTTGTTTATATAACTGCATATATTTCTTTTTTTCTCTCTTTCAAGCCTATGTACATTTTTACATACATTGTAAAGCATTTAAAGTCTTGTTCCATCTGAATCTGCCTTATTGTGAACCTATTGTTTTAAACTGCAGCATTCTAAAACTGAAATGGTAGCTTTGGCTGGTGGCTCTGCCCACCTCAGCTTCCCAACATGGTGGTACTACAGTTTACTGCCAGCTCTGGGAGCCATCATCTCTTAGAAACAGTGGTTCTATGCTTTTATCGAAGCAGCATGTAGCCCAGAAACCTCTTTTTTAATTTTTTTTCTTTTATTTTTTAACTAGCAAAAACTATATTCAACACACAGCATAGTGCGCAGCTTGGAGACACCTCTGTGTGTCAGAGGTCAAGCCTGCACGCACGCCACGAACCTGCCATAGAGTAGCTAAAACCCACAGGCTGCAGCTAACATGAGAGAGACAGCTAGAAAGCTCTTTTTAGCTCCATTTTAGAATCTTTTTTCTCAGATTTTAAGTGGAAACTCTTGCCAACCTGTTGGGTGCCATTTTTAGCTGGAGTTTTCTCCAGTCCTGCCTGGCCAGGACAAATCTCTCTCACCCGCCAGTCCTGCAGCTGCTCAGACCCAACCAAGTAAACACACAGACTTATATTATTTATAAACTGTATGGCCTTGGCAGGCTTCTTGCTAACTGTTCTTATATCTTAAATCAACCCATTTCTATTAACCTATAAGTTGCCACGTGGCTCATGGCTTACCTGTATCTTAATATCTTGTCATGGTGGTGGCTGGCAGCGCCTCTCTGCCTAAGCCTTCCTGGTGGTTTTTGTTTTGTTTTGTTTTGTTTTTTTTGTTTGTTTGTTTGTTTGTTTTTCAAGACAGGGTTTCTCTGTGTAGCTTTGCACCTTTCCTGGATCTCTCTCTGTAGACCAGGCTGGCCTGGAACTCACAAAGATCCGCCTGCCTCTGCCTCCCAAGTGCTGGGATTAAAGGTGTGCACCACCACCACCCTGCTCCTCCTGCCTCCACTTCCTTCAGCAAATTCTACACTGCAGAGAAACCTCAGGTGACTGTCCAGGCAGCTGGCTGTTTCTATCAACTCAAATTTTTTTTTGGAAGCTACTTGCATGCACTTCTGTTTTTATTTTTGTTAGGTAATATTATTTCCTTCTTGGGTCTCTGAGGGAGTTAAAGATTAGATAGTTATAGTTGAAGATTAGATAGTTATAGTTACAGTTTTCCTTGTTAAGAATTTCAGAAAAGAAACTCACTAAAGAGATGTAAGTGTATACATTTGGAAGACATAAGATAGTTCTGTTAGTAATATAAGTTAGGATAGAAAGTGAATCAGGTCTATTTTGGATTTACCAAAATAGGATAGATAATGGAATTATTTTCTCTGAATATGTCAAATGCAAATGGACTAGACATTGTTTAGGTATTTATTGCTTATATATATTGTATATTGTTATTGTACTTTTGTATATAGTTTTTCTTATATTATAACTTTTTTCTTTTTTTCTTTTTATTAAAATAGAAAGGGGGAAATATGGTGATATTTTATTTGTGCTGAAATGTGATTTTATTTGTATGTTAGTAAATAAAGTTGCCTGGGGGTCAGAGCTAATAGCAAGCCATAGCAGAAGCCAGGCGGTGGTGGCGCACACCTTTAATCTTGATCACATGACAGATAGATCTCTGTGTATTCAAGGATACAGCCAGCATGGAGACACACGCCTTTAATCTCAATACCAACCATAGAAGACCTAGAGGTCTGTATAGACAGGCAGTTACAAGGAGGTCATATGGTTGGGTTTATAATCAATGAGAAGGCAGAACAGAAAGTCAATAAAAAGACAGATACACAGGAAGTAGGTCTCTTTCTCAGGGGAAGGATGGCAGTGGCAGGAAGGGTAAGAAAGGGTTTTTAGCTTCAGCTCTTAGCTACTGCTCTGACCTCTTGGGCTTTTAACTCTGCATTTGGCTTTGTGTTTCTTATTTAATAAGACTATTACATCTACAAACTTGTTAATTTTATTGATCTTTTCAAAGACCTGTTTTTGGTTCTGGTGTGTGTGTGTGTGTGTGTGTGTGTGTGTGTGTGTGTGTGTGTTTTGTTTCTATTCTTCTATTTTCTTTCTTCAGATAGTTTTAGGTTTAGGTATCCCCCCCACACACACACACAGTTCTATGAATGTAAATTTGTCTTGAGGCCTTTTTCAGTGTGGTTCCTCTTGACTATACTTGCACTGTGTTCTATGAATTTTGGCATAGTTTGTTTTCCACTGTTTCAACACAGAGAAACCCTGTCTTGAACCCTCCCAAAATTACATATGTATATAAATATATAAATCCATAAATATATAAACACAAAGCTGCTGAGCCCATTTAGTGTGGTCTCTTTATTGCCTATATTTTTTTATTAGAATTATTTTATGTGTATGGGTGTTTTGCCTTCATGGATATGTACGTACCACCTTTGTGCCTGGTGCCCATGGAGGCCAGAAGGAGTCAGATTCCTGAGACTGGAATTATAGATGGTTGTGGGCTGCCATGTGGATTTTGGGAATATAATCTAGGTCCTCTGGAAGAGCAGCCAGTGTTTGTAACCACTGAGCCATCTCTACCCCCTGCCCAAATGTTTTCTTTTCTGGAATATGATGTAGTTGGGATCATCTCATCGCTAGTCGGTATGAAGTTTTTTCAGACTGGCTTCCTTAACTTCTTACACACTTAAGGTTTCTTACTTTCCTGGTCTGGTAGTTGTGTCTTAGCTCCAAATACTATTTCATCATCTATGTGTTTCAGGGATTATTTTGTCTATTCACCTGCCGAAGAGCATTCTGGTTTCTTCAAGTTTCAGCTTTACTATTTCAAACATCTGGTTTTTGTGTGGATGGAAGTCATCAGATGGCTTGGGTAAATGCCAAAGATTGCATTGTAGAACCAGGTGTTAAATGTGGATTTAGTTATAAGAAGCTGCCAGATTGTTTTTCCAAGTGGTCACAGCACCGTGCATTCCCACCTACCACCAGTGAAAGAATCCAGTTGTCCCATTTATTGCCAGGATTTGATGCTGTTAGTGTCCTGTAATTTGGCCATTGTTTTAGTATTCTATTGCTGTGAAGAGGTGCCATGACCACGACAAATCTTAAAAAAGAAAACATTTAATCAGGGGCTTGCTTACAGTTTCAGAGGCTTAGTCTATTATCATCATGGCAGGATGGGCATGGGAGTGTGCAGGTGGCGGACAGGCAGAGTACGACTGGAGAAATAGTTGAGAGCTGCATCCTGATCAATAGGCAACAGGCAGAAAGCTCCTAGGCCTGGCATTCGTTTTTGAAACCTCAAAGCCCACATCCTTCAATAAGGCCACACCTTCTAATCCTTCTCAAACAGTTCACCAACTGGGGACTAAACATGCAGATATGTGAGCCTATGGGGGCATTCTCACTCTAACCACAGCTGTTCTAATGAGTGTTAGTGGTTTCGTCTTAATGGACAATTCCCTGATGGCATGTGTAGCATCTTCTCATATGTTTTTCTTCCTCCTCCCTCCCTCCTTCCTCCCTCCCTCCTTCCTTCCCTCCTTCCTTCCCTCCTTCCTTCTCTCTCCCTCCCTCCTCCCTTCCTTTCCTCCCTTCCTCCCTTTCTTTCTTTCTCTTTGTTTGTTTTTCAAAACAGGGTTTCTGTGTGTAATTTTGGTACCTGTCCTGGAACTCACTCTGTAGCCAGGCTGGCCTCGAACTCACAGAGATTCGCCTGCTCTGCCTCCTGAGTGCTGGGATTAAAGGCGTGTGCACCCACTGCCTGGCCATATGTTTATTTCCTATTTGTATATTTTCTTTGGTGAGTTATCTGTTAGGTCTTTTTTTTTTTCATGAATTTTGTTACTATTTTTGAATTTTCAAAGTTCTTGGTATAGTTTGTTTTTTGGTGTATGTGTTGAGATAAGATATCATTCTGTAGCCTGGACTGGAACTTACCATGCAGCCCAAGGTGGCCTCTAGCATGGATCTTCTCCTGCCTCAGCTGCTAGTGCTGGTATTACAGGTATAAGTAGCAAAAATATATATATATATTTGTGGGTTTTTTTTTGTTTGTTTTGGTTTGGGTTTTGTTTTTTTGGATTTTTTGTTTGTTTGTTTGTTTTTCGAGACTGTGTGACAGCCCTGGCTGTCCTGGAACTTGCTCTGTAGACCCGGCTGGCCTTGAACTCAGAGATCCTACTGTCCTCTGCCTCCCAAGTGCTGGGATGTGCCACCACCTCCAGGCTTATACTTGTTCTTTTGTTTGTTGGTTGGTTGGTCATGTTTGGGATTGAACTGAGGGTCTAGCCCAGGCAAGTACTCACACAGCCCCTAGCCTTAGGCTGAACAAACACTCCCACTGAGCCTCCGTTCCCTTTGTGAGCCCGTTTCTGGACACTGTGCTCTGTTCCACTGGTGCTTATCTTTTGGGCAGATGCATCACTGTCTTGATGACTATATCTTTAGATTTTTTTTTAAGATTTATTTATTTATTTATTTTTGTTTTTTCGAGACAGGGTTTCTTTGTGTAGCTTTGCGCCTTTCCTAGATCTCGCTCTGTAGACCAGGCTGGCCTCCAACTCACAGAGATCCACCTGGCTCTGCCTCCCGAGTGCTGGGATTAAAGGCAGTGGGCCACCACCGCCCGGCTGAAGATTTATTTTTATTTTATTATGTAAGAGTGTTTTGTCTCTGACATAGTGTAAGAGTGTGTACACCCCATGAGTGCAGTGCCCCTTGATGCTAAAAGAAAGTATCATACCCCCTGGGACCGGACATAAAATACATAAATCTAATTTAAAAATATTTTTAAAAGAAAACACATATTCCACGAGATAGTTACAAGTTACATATGAATCCAAAAATTTTAGAAAAGTATTCTGAAGTTTATTTCATTGGTAACAGATTCTGGTGAACAAAGCTTAATGTGGATTCCCATAGGGGAGCATGTAGGTGGGGATCTACTCCCTGAGCAGAGGTCATAGTCTCCTGATGGTGGTCCAGCTTCAGGCTGCCACGATACAAATGTGCAACTTCCTTAAATAAAAGTCTCCAGTAACTTAAAACACGGGTCTTAAGTCTGATAAATGAGCATAAAAGACACGAAGCACATTAACCATGGAAGGCACATTTGTAAAATTTGCCTATTAAGAAAGAATATATAGCTGTAAAACATAACTGCTTGATCTGATTGTTATCAAAGTCAGGGTCACAACCTGTTACCCAAGCCAGGTCCTGCCATCCAACCTCAGTAAGCTAATTAAAAGAGCCGAATTAGTGGAAAGCAGAAAAAGATTGCTTCACTGTGGCCACATTGGGAAGAGGACAAAGAGAGCGAGGAAACTCTCAAGTCAGTCTTCAGGTCCTGAAGTGAGATTATCCAGAGCGCAAGGGGATGTGCCGCTAAGCAGTCCTGGTCATCATGTGGTCCCGCCCACTACAGACAGGTCCTTGTGTGGCCTGGCAGCTTGTTTGAGCTCTGTGAAGTCTCTTTCAGACAGACACCCCCCTCTAGCCACCCCTCCCAGCCCCAGCTGGTGCCCTTCCTTTCTGCAGGTGTGATTCCTGGGGAAATTCCCATTTCTTTGGGGTCCATGTCTATAGACTGATGATTGAGGACTCACGTACCTACTTAGATTATCTTCATTTCTGCCAGGTCTGTAGGTGGTTTTGTTATCTTAGAATTTCAGTTGCAGCCAGAGAAATGGATAGCACAAGGCTTTTGACAGGGTTTTCCAAATGTTTTGAACTTTATAAAATAAACTTCTTAGGGCACATGTGCTTTTGGCGTTTGCTATAGAGGCCAGGCTGGCCATCCACTGAAGTGTAAATTTCAGCCCAGAAGGAAATCCTGTGACCCAGATGTTCTTCTGTGGGAATTATTTTAGGAGTAGTGGTGGTTTAAAACTTGAGAAGAATTTTCCACGATGGCTGGGTTCTGACAGGAACTTGCGGTCTAACAGCCTTCCTCACAGGCAGACGTAGCTGCCAGGCCTCTATTTTTATTGCATCATGTATTGTAGGGATGACTTCAGATCTAGTCTTGATTTGGTGCCTAAGGACCAATTCAGTGTGGTCTTTGAAGCAGCGGGTCCTCTCGCGCAGCAGTGACGCAGGGCCACTGTTTGCTCTGCTCCCCAACTGGTTCTGTCTGGTCATTTGGTGGTCTGACCGGACCGCAAAGCTGCAGGAACTGAAGTGTGCTTCCAGGAGCTTGGCAGCTGTGTCTCAGCTTGGATTTCCTTCCCCTTCTCTGCTTTAAGATGAAGTGGGCCTCCTGGCCAGCTGCTGCTTCTAACCGACTGCAAAGCATGCTCGAAGGGCTGCTGTTCTTGCTGTATCTGGAAGCAAAGTCTCCTCCCTTTTCTCACCCCACATTCTTGGAAGTATTCACGTAGCTCCTCAGGTGTCTTTCCCAGCTGCCTTCTTCCCCTCAGATCTTTGTTTGCAGCCGGCATAGTAACTCTCCCTCCTGTAGCCGCCTTCTGTTGTCTTTCCCGATGGATGCTGGCTTCTCCATGCTTTCTTAGAGCGGCGTCTTCCTGTTACTGCATCCTGCCACTTTCTTAGCCCACGTAGCTCCAAACACTTACCTTAGAACACTGCTGTATAGCTACCATGACAGGGTGGGGGTGGGGAACACTTTGGGACCCGTCAGCAAATGTGTGCCCTGAGTCCAAGCATCCACTAGGGCAACTTTGGGGATCATGAGTGACTGCTGAGGAGCCAGCGCTAGTGTGGGAGCCCCCCCCCCCACATGCACATGTAGCGTCCAAATTGGGGAAGTTTTCACAGCTTCTGCCTTGGGTGGTTAAGGGGTCCCCACTCTGTGCAGCTATCGGGGAGGTTGCACATTGCGTTAATCACCACTGGGGCAGCCCAGTTTAAGACTTAGCAACTAGCTGCCCAATAGCTTGTCCCTGACCTTTGGGGTGCAGGGGGAGCCCTCCTGGGAATCAGAGTTTGTTGTCTCCAGGTGCTTACCCCATCAACAGTCAGCACCCTCGTCCTGGATGACTAGTTTCCGCCTGGATCATTGTTAGGTCTCAAGGTCTCAGCTGCCCATACATCTAGAAATGATCCCAGCCTGGCTATAGGAGGATTTCTGGTGGTTAGTGAGGAAAAAGCCAGCATTCCTCAGGAACTTGTGAAACTGGTTTCCAGCTGCCAAAAGGAATCATTCCCCTGCCTCTGACCGAAGAGACATAGGGCTCCACTGACATACAGAGGTGGGTACATGTCCACGCCCATGCTGGCCTCCGCCTCCTGCAGTCCCTACTCACAAGGACTTGGTATACATTTCAAAGGCCTGCCCTGGCCCTTCAACCTCAGCTCTCTCCTCTCTTTATGCTCCCCTCCTGCTCTTCTTACTGTTCTCTCTCTGTCTCTGTCTCTCTGAATGTCAGTGTGCACTAGTCTCCCTTCTCTTGCCGACAGCCTTGGCCATGTCCGGTCTGCTGCTTTCTCTCCTCTCTGCTCTGGACTCTTGTAGATGCCACTGTATGGTTTCTCTTTACCTAAAATACCCTTCACCATAACTGTACCATGGAGCTGTCATGTCAGCAGTTGCTTCTTTTCTTTTTTTACAAAAGTAAATTTTTGTTAAAAACAGTAAAGTCTGAGCAGGCAGACAGTACAAAGAATGTAGACAATGTAAACATCACTGCATTCAGCTCAGCCCGATTGAATGCTGAAAACCAAGTCTAAATGTCGGCAGTTGCTTCACTCATCTCTTGCATGTATCTGACGCCGCACCCTCTCATGCACCGTCACCTGCATTTCTCAGCCACCATCCCTGGCTGCAGCAGCTCTGGCTGGACTCTGGGACCTGGCTGAAGGAATCGGCACAGTGGAGCCTCACTCACACCAGGGAAAGCTCTCCAGCCTCAGGATGGCCCTATGGCATGGCGGTGTAACTCGCTTGGCAGAAACGACCATGGTCTAAAGAGACCCTTGTGTCTCTCGGTCTATCGGACTGTTGAAACAGTGGACCCCAAAGAAATGGGAATCTTCTCAGGACTTCCATGCTGGGAGAAGGAAAAGGCTCCAGCCAGACTAGACCCTGCCTCCCTGAAACTTCAGCCATGGGGAGAGGTTGAGAGACTGATTGCACTTTGTCTTGGGTGATGTGTAACTTATTAAATGCCACTCCTTGCCCCCGTCTGTGTAGGACCAAGCTAACATCCTGACAAACAGACATAAACCCTTTGGAATGTGTCGAGTGCCGTCAGCCAGCATCCAAGGCCTACGGCAGAGTTTTATGTCTCACTTGGACTCTCCTACCTAATGCGCCCACCAGTGGATTTGAAACTGTCTTGATTTGTGACTTTTTAAATTTTGTTACGATAAAAGTTTCATGAAATTACGACCTCATTGGAACATGGCGTTTGGGGAGACCTTGATCTCTGTTCCCAGTTTGCAACCCCCAAATTCTGTATCAGTGGGTGACACTGGCCTACACTGGCCATTCTACTTTCCTGAGCTGCAAGCTTGAGCCATTTTTGATTCCTTGGTTGCTTGCTGGTGTGCATCAGGTCAGTGAGAAAGAGGGAGGTCTCTGGGGACTTGTGGAGGGTCCCAGAGCATGACTTTCAGGGGTCTTGCTATCAAGTCTACTTCCTTCCCCCAGGAAGTCTGGGACACACGCTTAGGTCACTTAAGACGGTCTCAGTGTGTGCTTGGTACAACTGACAACCTGTTCTGAACTTGTCCTGCTGCTTAAGGGTAACCCTGAAAGCCAGGACAGGTGCACTGGGCTTTGCTGAGGGGTTGCCAGAGTATTCTTTTTTTTTTTTGAATGTCCTGGCACTGCGGACACTGTGAAAAACGAAGCTGTCAGGGTTCCCACTTACATGGAGTTAATATTTAAGTGAAAGAGAGAGAGGAGAACTCATCCATGGGAACACAAAGTGAGTTAAAGAAGCAAGTTCCCACGCAGCATAGCTAACAGGAGCAGTCCGGGAGGAAGGATTTGTTTGGGCGCAGGGCTCCAGTGAATCATGCTGAGGGGGATGGGACCAGGGCAGAGAGAAGGTAGGAAGGAGGCAGTGGGTGGAGGAAGGAGAGTGTGAAGGAATGCCTGGGATGCTCTTTGCTGGTTCTCTGCAGCTGGCAGCTGGAGCCGGCCTCCCTGGTGAGGTTCTGTGTTCACCTCCCATCATGCTTTGCTCTGATGTTGGGTACACAAGGTCTGTTCTGTCCTCCTGGCCAGCCCCCCTTCATCACTGCAGTTTCTTCCTGATCCCTGATGGTTTCCTATAATTTGAACTAAAATTTTGACTAAAATCAGCATATACATTCTTTTAATTCTCTTGGTAATTGTTAGCAAGGTAAATCTTTCTTCATACCTTCAAAGTGGGAATTTTGCAAACAACATACATATATAGTTCAATCTTGTTTTTGTCTTTTAGGGCTCACACAGATTAGCAAAAGTAGTAAAGTACCATTATTCAAAGTAAAGCGATGCTACAGGTCAGAAATATACTGTTAAGATTGATAGCGGAGCCGGGCGCACACCCTTGATCCCAGTACTCAGGAGGCAGAGCCAGGCAGATCTCTGTGAGTTGGAGGCCAGCCTAGTCTACAGAGTGAGATCCAGGACAGGCACCAAAACTGCACAGAGAAACCCTGTCTCAAAAAACCAAAAGAAAAAAAAAAAAGATTGATAGCGGATTGTGTGAGTGAAGGTACTGGAGGCCCCAATAATTATTTGGGCTTTTATGGGGTTCAAGAGAAGGAATAATTTGATTGCTAAGGGGTGTAGTTTGGGTGGTTCTTTATATTAAAAACTTTTAAAAAGATTTATTTTTATTTGTGTGGATATTTTGCTTTCATGTATGTATATCTGTGTACCACATGCATGTAGTACTTGGGGAGGCCAGAAGAGGGCATCAGATACCCTAGAACTGTGCTCTTAACCACTCAGCCACATCTCCATCCACTGGTTTTCTGTTTTAATTAACAGATAAAGTTACATTTTCTCCTGGGCATGTATCTTCCCATAATGCATTTGATTTTAATCATACGCATGCCCAATCATGCATAGGCATAAGATGGTAAATGGGAGATTCTCCCCAAAGTTTGTTTTGCATACACATTTGCCTTATTGTACATGTATTCACCGTTCTCCACCTCCAGCCATGAAACACTACTGCAGGGTTAGTCGCCATCTACTGCGAAAGAAGGATTGAGATGCACTGAGCTACACGGGTATAATGATAAGACATTAGGAATTGGTTTAGTAGTGTGTCCATCAGCAGAATAATAGTGGTAGGTTTTCCCTTAGTGCCTGTGTCCTGTCTGGCCTTTGGTTCTTGGCCTTGGTAATGGTGCCAGGTATGAGTTCCATTTGATAGAGCAAGAGAAGGTGGTCATGAAGTCCTACCCTTGTCGGAGAAACTGTTGGCAATTGACGGCTGCTGGGAGAGGGAGAGTCAGTTCTCTTTAAGGGTGTAGCTTCTGGTAGATTGACCATGCTCTAGAGCAGTGGTTCTCAACCTTCCTAATGCTGGGACCCTTTAATACAGCTCCTCATGCTGTGCTGACCCCTGACCACAAAATTATTTTCATTGCTACATGTAATTGTAATTTTGCTACTCTTATGAGTCATAATGTAAATATCTGATATGCAGATGGTCTTAGGTAACTCCTGTGAAAGGGTCATTTGACCCCCAAAGGGTCGAGACCCCAGGTTGGGAACCTGTGTTCTAGTGGATAGGCACACATCCAAGAGTATATGGATAGTACAAACTGTGCTCCCCAACCTCTTATAAAAAAGACAAAGTTGGCCGGGCGGTTGTGGCGCACGCCTTTAATCTCAGCACTCGGGAGGCAGAGGCAGGCGAATCTCTGTGAGTTCAAGGTCAGCCTGGTCTACAGAGCTAGTTCCAGGAAAGGTGCAAAGCTACACAGAGAAACCCTGTCTCAAAAAAAACAAAACATCAAAAAAAAAAAAAAAAAAAAAAAAAGAGAGAGAGAGAGAGACAACGTTGGGTGGATGATAGGGAAGGGGTGTGGATCTGGAATAGTTGGGAAAGGTAGTGAATGTAATCAAAGTACAATGTATGAAATTCTCAAAGAACTAAAAATAAAGGAAATAGGAAAAAAGATGACTGTAGGGTATGGAATTCTCACTTTTTTTTTTTTTTAATCTTGTCACCACTTCAGATATTTTACTTTGTCTTTTGTGTGTTTGGTTTCTGAGGAGAAAGTGCTCGGGGTTCTTACCATTAGTCCTCTCTAGTGGAATGCTTTCTCCCTTGGCTTCTTCTGGGGCTTCTCATTCCTCTCTGTAGCTGGGGAACCATGTGCTGTGTGCTCGTATTGTGGATGGCTCAGCTCTCAGAGCTGTAGTATCTGTGGCTCAGGAAGATTCTGTTTTTTGGTTTTTCGTGGCAGGGTTTCTTTCTCTGTGTAGCTTTTGGAGCCTGTGCCACCCCCGCCCGGCCTCAGGCAGATTCTGAATTCTTGTTTCTGCCTTCTTCTGGAATTCACAGACACGCTTGCTGCTCTGCGGCTCTTCCTGGGTTCCCTGATTTTCTTCTGGACCCTCCTTCCTTATTGCTGTCTTGTAGCTTTTTGGTGTGGGTGGTTTTCATTGAAGGGCCAGTCTGCCAGTAAGTGCACCAAAAGTGTTTGTTTGAATTGGTCTTTGTGATTTTTGGTGTTTAGGGGTTTGTGGAATTTCCATTCTTCTGCTTGTTTGGTTTGTTCCTGGGTTCTGGACACTTAACAAGTTGGAAGCTTAGCTGGGTAGGGTCTTTCCTTGAGAGCACCCCTCCCTAAATTTCCTAGTGCTCTTTTTAACTTCAAAGTGTACATTTTGGATTTCTTTTTATTGTAGACCTGTATAAGAGTGATTACTAATAACCATGGGGCAGAGTCAGAATTAGGCTGTGAAATGTCCTCTGCTAAGGATTAGTCCAGTACTTTTAAATTTAGCCTCAAGCAGATTCTTATGACAGGCAGAAAGTAGTCATATTTTTTGCCAAAGTAGCACAAGACTTGTCTTTTAGCCCAGTTGCTAGTATTGAAACCTTTCGATCAAGGCTTCCATAGCACACATTGCTCTCAAAACCACTGTCTTTCAAGTTCCTGCTAGGATGGCCTATTAA
This sequence comes from Peromyscus leucopus, assembly GCF_004664715.2. Taxonomy (NCBI): domain Eukaryota; kingdom Metazoa; phylum Chordata; class Mammalia; order Rodentia; family Cricetidae; genus Peromyscus; species Peromyscus leucopus. The sequence continues at coordinate 89,546,427 of NC_051069.1, read as the reverse complement.
ACACTGCCTATAGAATTCAACCACTTTCCTTGTCCAAAGCCCCAACGTCTTCCAGATTCTCCTCTCAAAAAGAATGGTCAGGTCTGTCACAGCAGTTCCCCACTCCTGGTTGCATCTTCTGTTTTAGTTAGTTTTCAGTTGCTGTCATGAAACACCATGGTCGAAGAAAGTAAAAAGGAAAGCATCTGACTGGGGCTTCCAGTTTGAGAGGGTCAGGGTCCATGCTGGCAGAGCCCAGGCACGGCAGCAGGAACGGCTGAGAAGTCACATCTTATCTGCAAGTCGGAGGCAGATGAGAGACACTGGCAACGGCATTTGTCTTGAAACTTCAAAGCCCCCCCACACACACCCCGTGACACACCTCTGTGGTGGGATATTTGTACCCTGTGTGAAGGTGTTTTGCTGTGATTGGTGTAATGAGAAGCTGTACAGCCAATAGCTAGGCAGGGGGCACAGGCGGGACTTCTGGGCAGAGAGAAAACATAGGAGGAGGAATCTAGGCACGTGAAAGCGACATGAGGAGACATAGAGGAAGTAGGATGTTCAGTCCGTGACAGAATGTAGATTAATAGAAATGGGTTAATTTAAATTATAAGAGCTAGTAAAAACAAGCCTAAGCTAACGCCGAGATTTCATAATTAATAATAAGTCTCCGTGTCATTATGTGGGAGCTGACTGGTGGACAGAGAAAGATTTGGTCCAACAAGTCCACCCCTCCTAATCCTTCCCAAACATTTCCACAAACTGGGGACCAAGTATTCAAACCTATAAGCCACTGGGGCCACTCTCATTCACACCACCATACATGTGGTGTATATAACATTAGGTGTTGCTGTATAAGTCGCTACATGGGTGTGTGGGTTCACATGGGTCCATGGAATGAAGACACAGAGGCATCTTAAGAATGAATCTAGCCTTTCATGGCTGCAGGGGGGTTCAGCCTTGAAGGACTGAAGCCCCTTTTCCCTTCACCGAGGGCATATTTTTTACTCTTTTTTTACAGTTTAGATAGTTAATTTCCATACCTTCAAAGCAACCCAAAAGGAGCTCCCAGAGACCAATGCCAGGTGCAAATTACTTGAATTACCAGGTACCTCACCGGGTTTCCTGGACCAAGTTTTGCATAGGCCTTTGATCCTTGGGGGACTCTGATCCTTGACTCTCAGACAAGATTCATGTAGGGCGATAAGAGAAACAGAAGGTAAGAGAAACAAAAGGTGTTGGTGAACAGAGGAAGGAGTAGGGTTAGGTGCTGCTCTCTGGAGCCAGGCCAGGAGCTCAGCAGGGATGCGGCCACAATTAGGTACGCACACAACAATGATTCTTTGAGGCTTTGTCAAACATCCTCGGTGGTGGTTGTCTCTCCTCCCTAGAAAGAGCCCCTATTTTCCCTGTGTGTCCCCTATGTCCTCTTGTCCCCTGTTTACCCATTCCCCATGGTCCCTTTTTACTTTCCTGGTTTCCGTAATTTCTCCAGGTTATAGACTCACATATGAAGATTTGGAACTGGGAACCAAAGATTAGAGAGAATATACAGCATTTGTGTTTCTGGGTCTGGATTACCTCACTTAATAGAATTTTTTCTGTTTTCATCTATTTACCTGCAAATTTCAATTTTTTACGACAAGGTCTCTCTATGTAGTCCAGGCTGGTCTTGAACCCATAGACATCTGCTTGCTTCTGCTCAAGTGTTGAGGTCTTGGTCTTTTAGTGACTCTGTGGCTCTGGATTGAGACACATATCTTGGCTTCCTCCCCTCTCATCTCGATGTCTAGAATGCTAGAATTGGGGTGTCCCTCATCCCATTTGGAAGGATTGGACTGGCTGGAGTTTGGTGTTTCCCTTCTGCCTTTTAAAAGAAGAAATGCCCTGGTCTCTCTCCCCTTCCCCATGCCTGAAGCAAAAGGAGATTTTTCTCTAAAAGTCATTGATTTCCTGGGGAAAAGTTTTATTTATTTGAAAGATTTATTTTTATTTTTTTTCACATTTTAAAAAAGCTTTAATGAGATGTTAATTCACATACGAAAGATTTATTTTTTAAATCGTCAGTGTATGTGTGTCTGGGGGGCAGGAACACATGAGTGTTGGTATCTGCAGAGGCCAGAAGAAGGCATCTGATCCCCTGGAGCTGGAGTTTCAGGAAGTTCCGAACTGCTCCACCTAGGTGCTGGGAGCTGAGCTTGAGTCCTGTGTGAGAGCAGTGCCCACTTTTAACCACAGAGCCAGCTCTCCGTCCTCCTGGGTGGTGGTGTCATGTTCAAGGAAGTTCTTCTCTCCTGTCTGGACACTCCTCACACGCACTCATCTCTCAGGTGCCTTGCATATTCATAATCATGAATTTATTTACATTTTGGGCTGGTTGTTCCAGTTCTTTTTAAAATTTTTATCAATAATATTCTATGAATATTTACTTAAAAATTTCTGTGTGCAATGGGAAAGATGTTACTGGTATTATTCTAAACAAGGGCACCAAATAAAAGTCACACATGCAGATACAGACACCCAGACACACACACAGACTCACAGATACACATTCACAGGCACAGATACATAGACACACACACACAGAGGCACAGATACATAGACACACACACAGAGGCACAGATACATAGACACACACACACAGAGGCACAGATACATAGACACACACACACAGGCACAGATGTATAGACATACACACATACACAGGCACAGATATATAGACACACACACACTCACAGATACACACATACAGACACAGATACACACACAGGCACAGATAGACACACACACACATAAACACATATACACACACCCTCTCTCTCACGGATACATACACACAGGCACACACACACTAGAAATTAGAAAATTGGCATTGGAAAAACAGATGAAAGAATACAGACAGAAGATTTCAACAGGAGATTTATTACACAGTTATTTTGTGAGACTAGAAAATTTGAGTAGTCACTAAAATTATACTAAACTATGGCAATTAATTATGGAAAAACTACAGTTCTCACAGAATGCTTTCCAAGCAATAATATATATATATATATTTTTAAAAAGCAAATTTGGGCCAGGTGGTGGTGGCGGCAGCGGTGGCGGCGCACACCTCTAATCCCAGCACTCGGGAGGCAGAGCCAGGCGGATCTCTGTGAGTTCGAGGCCAGCCTGGCTACCAAGTGAGTCCCAGGAAAAGCGCAAAGCTACACAGAGAAACCCTGTCTCGAAAATAAATAAATAAATAAATAAATAAATAAATAAATAAATAAATAAATAAATAAATATAAAAAGCAAATTTGGAAATAATATGCACAGGGCACTGTTACAAAGAATTGTGTCAAAAGAGAAATGTTTTTATTAGGAAATAAGAGAAAATATATGTCTGCACATGTTGCATCTCTGGAAAGACAGATGGGAGACTGGAGGAGACTGGAGGTTTGGAAATCAGGGCTGGACATAGATCTATTTTCCATTACCCCTCCCCCACCTTCTGTCTAATGTTTTACATAAAGTAGAAGCTACAAATTAAAGCCAGGTGTTGTTGCTGGAGGGCTTCTCTCCAGGTTCCCCAAGCCCCGCAGTCCCACAATCCACTTACAAAATAATCACTCAGATGCTTATATCACTTATAAACTGTATGGCCGTGGCAGGCTTCTTGCTAACTGTTCTTTTATCTTAAATTAACCCATTTCTATAAATCTATACCTTGCCACGTGGCTGGTGGCTTACTGGCGTCTTCACATGCTGCTTGTCCTGGCGGTGGCTGCAGTGTCTCTCCCCTCAGCCTTCCGCTTCCCAGAATTCTCCTCTCTCCTTGTCCCACCTACTTCCTGCCTGGTCACTGGCCATCAGTGTTTTATTTATATAGAACAATATCCACAGCACTTCCCCTTTTTTCTTTTTTTTTAAAAAAAGGAAGGTTTTAACTTTAACATGGTAAAATTATATATAACAAAACAATTACCGAGCAAGAATTATAGTTACAATATTAAAGAAGATGTCCTATTTATTTTATATTTGTGAGTTTAAGGTTTTATATCTAACTTATCTTTTATCATAACTGAGGAAATTACAACTATCTAGTTTTCAACCACATCAAAGACCTGAGAAGGAACATAATGGTACCTGAGAAATGGTAGATGGATGCAAGCAACTTTCGGGAATCTTGCAAGAGTAGACCAAGACAGCTGGCAGCCTGGACAGTCACCTAATGTTTTTCAGCATTGTTGGTGCATTTAAATTGGCTACAGGCCTAGAGTATCTGACAGACCATTTTCAGAAGCAGGATTTCTGAAAGACCATCTTACCCTGTCTTGGCAGAGTACAGTGGTTGCTTTCCTTGTGTCCCGCTTGTCCAGAAAGGACAGCATTGCATTTGTGCTGTCAGCCATCAAGGCAAGGGCAGTTCTTTGCCCAGTAGGCCATTTTGTGCCAAAAAGACAAACTTCCAAATGGAAATGTCTTAGAAGCCCAACATTCTCTCGGAATCAATTGGTGCAGCCAGGAGCAATTGTGTCTCACGTCAACAGAATTTTAAGTTATTTAAATGCCATATTCTCTAGGTCTATGAAGTGTTTGAAGATTACCTATCTATCTGAAATATATCTATGTATACCTAGAAAACTTAACTAACATGGCTACAGATATGATTATCATAGATGACTAATTATTAATCTATTTTTTAATTATCCATTACAATTTTAAATGAGTTACATAAACATAATACCTCAAACAAGAATAGAAATATATATATACACAGTATAACAATATTAACTTCAAGTTTGTATCAATAAACTAAAATTTATACCAATGTAAAACATTTTAAACATAAACTAAAATCTATACCAATGTAAAACATTTTAAACAAGTTGTTCTTTAAAAGTAGGTTGATTAATCTATCCTTTTATCTTATCATCTCTATATCCTCCTATATATCTATATCATATCCCCTTTTGTTTTTTAGAAAGAGATCACATTTATAATCAACCTGTTTTAAATAAAAATATTGGTTTTCTCTGTCCCACACCAGAGGCCTCTTATGATTTGGGACACAAGAATCGCTTAACCATTTTTTTTTTTTTTAAAGCAATATGTCTGGGTTTAGAGGGGGAGTGAGCCAATTCCACCTCTAAAGCCAGCTTGGTATATTTGGGAATTTGGGCGTAGCATCTCTTACTACTTCCTGCTGGAGGGGGGCGCTGTATCTTGTGGGGATGCAAAGAAAAATTTTAGACCTATGGAGTAGTCCGTGAGGCTGTATTGTTTGAACCAGTTGCCTTGAAACCGCTCTGGATGTTGGATCATCTGGGCCATGGTGTCATCGGAGACCTTTCAGGGGGTCTTGGCTGGTGAAACCTGATGTATCTTAATCTGGAACAAATCCATAGCCTCTGGCTTTCTGTGGAAACAAAAGCAGAACCTCTTTTCCAAAGCAACATATCCTTAAATCCAAATTTTGAAGTCAAGGTACCTTTAAAATATACATTTTGGCATAACTCAACAGCTTTTGTAATCAAATGTTTTTTGTTACGAATATCAAAGACAACATAATCCAGATTTTTTGTGTGGTAGCCATTGTTACGTGGCTTATTTTTTATATTACCTTGAGCCTTGAGCCTATTGCTTTAAACTGCACCATTTTAAGACTGAAACGGAGCTGTGGCTGCTGGCTCCGCCCACTTCAGCTTCCCAACATGGCAGTGGTACATTTTCCGCCAGCTCTGGGAGTCATCAAGTTTCAGAAATAGTGGGTCTAAGCTTTTATCAAAGCAGCGTGTAGCCCAGAAACCTTTTTTTTTTTTTTTTTTTTTTTTTTTTTTTTAAATAATAGTAAAGACTAAATCTACCACACAGCTTAATGTGCCCCTGGCAGAAGCCTCATTCCCGCCATACTGCCGGTCAAACGCACCCGCCAGGAACCCGCCAGTGTTCAAACCCGCGTTTTGCGGCATCTAGCTGCCCGTATGAGACAAGAAGCAGGAACCTGGTTTTGGCTCTGTTTAGAATTGGTTATTAAATATTCTCAGGTTTAAGGTGGAAACTCGAGCCGTTGGGCGCCATTTGTTGCTGGAGGGCTTCTCTCCAGGTTCCCCAAGCCCCGCAGTCCCACAATCCACTTATAAAATAATCACTCAGATGCTTATATCACTTATAAACTGTATGGCCGTGGCGGGCTTCTTGCTAACTGTTCTTTTATCTTAAATTAACCCATTTCTATAAATCTATACCTTGCCACGTGGCTGGTGGCTTACCGGCGTCTTCACATGCTGCTTGTCCTGGCGGTGGCTGCAGTGTCTCTCCCCTCAGCCTTCCGCTTCCCAGAATTCTCCTCTCTCCTTGTCCCACCTACTTCCTGCCTGGTCACTGGCCATCAGTGTTTTATTTATATAGAACAATATCCACAGCAAGGTGTGGTGGACACCTGTAACCCCAGGTCAGCATCTCAGGCTCAGTTAGTTGTCTGTCTGTCTGTCTCCCCTCCCTTCCCTTTCCCTGCCTTCTTCTCATTAACACCAAGTACTGACTAATGGGTTCCTAAAAAACAGCCTCACTTAAAGTAGTCACTGTTTACCAACTTGGTGCCTCAGTTTCTCCATGGAAGTGGGAGGTGACAGATTTTTAAAGTTTTAAAGACAGAATCCTGGGAAGGGCTATATTAAGCACATGATATATGAGCTCTGAGTCAGGACCGCCTGTGACTGACCCTAGGTTTAAGTTAACCACACTGCAGCTTGACCACACTGCGGGTTAACTTACTGAGACGGAAGTAGACAGCAGCGAGTTCTTCTGAGGATAGTGTTCTTTTTTTGGGGGGGGGTATTTTTTTGTTTTTTTGTTTTTCGAGACAGGGTTTCTCTGTGTAGCTTTGCGCCTTTCCTGGAACTCACTTGGTAGCCCAGGCTGGCCTCGAACTCACAGAGATCCGCCTGCCTCTGCCTCCCGAGTGCTGGGATTAAAGGCGTGCGCCACCACCGCCCGGCCGAGGATAGTGTTCTATTGTAGTGCAGAGACATCATGATCACCACAGCTCTTATAAAAGAAAACATTTAATAGTGGCTGGCTTACAGTTTCAGAGGTTGGTCCATTGTCATCATGGCGGGAAGCATGGTGGCACACAGGCAGACATGGTGCTGGAGAAGCAGCTGAGAGTTCTACATCTGGATCTGCAGGCAGCAGGAAGAGAGAGACTCTGGACTTGGCATGAGCTTTTTAAGACCTCAGAGCTCACTCTTGATGACACACTTCCTCCACCAAGGCCACGACTCCTAATCCTTTCAAATGGTGCCTCTCCCTGCTTTTCAAATCTGTCAATCTCCGGGGGCCATTCTCATTTAAACCACTGCAGTGTGGCTCGGACAGCAAGTCTTCAGCCTGTGGACATCTTGAGTCCCAGCCTCCTCCTGCCACCTGGCCTCTGTCACCTCTCCTGTGTCTGTGATCTCAGTTGAGTGAACCTCCCCAGTAGCTCTGGTGACTTGAGTCTGATGTTGTGGAAATCTGATTTCAGGACACATCCTACCTGTTTATCACTGGCCCTGATGTTGTGAAGTCTGTTACCAATGAAGACGTCACTCAGGAGCAGCTGGGTGGTGCTAAGACCCACACCACTATGTCAGGTGAGAGGTATGACATGACCTTGCTGCCATGCAGGGTGGTGAAAAGTTGTTTGACATCACTTCACCAATAGCACTTGCCACAGAAGTGACAGGCAGACCGGAATCTCGACTTAGGTAGTAGCTTATTACTAATGCCCCCCCCCACCCCTGTGCTGCACACGTGCCAGACTGGGATTATAGTCTTGTGCCATTGCACCCAGTTTACCATGTAGTTTTAAAGGCTTGTCTGTGTGGTATCCCATCTCAGTACTTCATTCCTTTTAATGGAGTAATTGTCCAATGTATAAATGTATAATTACTAATTACATTATTTATTTTAGAGATAGGATCTCACTAAGTTGCCCAGGCTGGCCTTGAGTTCTTAATCCTCCTTCCTCAGCCTCTTGAGAGCTGGGACTACAGGTGTGGGCTACCATTTACCCCCACCTGCACCCCTCCACCCCCAGGATGGAGATTACACCAGGGCATCCAGCGTGCTGGACTGCTGCTGTACCACTGAGCCACAGGTCCAGCCCTACCATGTCTTGTTTATCTACTGATGGACATTTGGGTTTTCTAACATATATATGTGTTTATAACATAATATCCTGTTATAAACATTTGTATGACATTTTTATATCTTGCTGGCACATGCCCACGTATGGGTGGAATAGCTGTTGATCTTTCTGAGGATCTGCAGACTGCCTTCCAGAATGTTGTGCCAGTTTATAAATACTTTTTGACTAATAGAATTCAGTCTTGTTGAGAATACTTTCTCATTCAGCAGATATTCATCGAGTGCCTGTGTGTGAAGCATTGTGCTCAGTGCTAGGAACATGTCTGTGGAGACAACATAACCCCTGTCCATGTGGCAGTTACTAGAAAGGGAGATGAACAATACAAAACACAAATAAGAACATCATGGAAGCTGGGCGGTGGTGGCACATGCCTTTAATCCCAGCACTCAGGAGGCAGAGCCAAGTGGATCTCCGTGAGTTCGAGGCCAGCCTGGTCTACAGAGCGAGATCCAGGACAGGCACCAAAACTACACAGAGAATCCCTGTCTCAGAAAAAAAAAAAAAGAACATCATGGAGTGCATTTAAGGTGCTAAGTTCTGTGGATAAAGAACAGGCCACCAGACACCGGATTGTTGAGGTTTCACTCATGGACAAGGGTAGGGCTCGCAGTGATGGTGCTAGATGAATATACTTTGAAGAGATTCCCTGTGGGTGTTGAGGAAGCACCCCAGGCATGGGCAATGGCTTAACCAAAGGTTAAGGGGTAGAGGAGTGATGGACTGCATGATGAGCAGCCAGGAGCATGACTTGATATCCTGATTTGACATGAAAGTCTCCCCCTGGCTTCTTTGAGTCATAGATATTATGGAGCAGTGGTAGACGCAGATGGTCGGGTGAGGCGGGCCTGGAGGGTGCTTGGCTCTGCCAGGGCCTTGTTTGGCTAGTTTTTATTTCCAAACACTTCTAGAATGATGACTTGACCACTCAACAGAGCCAGGGTGTGCCACCTTTCCTTCTACTGTTTGCAAGCCCGTTGTGTGCTTGCTAGGAGGCAGTGAACAGCTGTGGGGAGCTGGTGTGGTGTCCCATTGCTTACAAAGCAGGGAAGTGTAGAGGACCCACAGTGCAGGGAACGTGGGGGCGTGGGCCGGCAGAGGAGCAGCACATGGGGTGTCCACCCAGGACAAGACCAAGGACAGAGCTGCCAGCTGGGTTGGCGTCTGCCAAGCTGGAGGAGCCTGCAAGCATCTTCCTATGTCATCTGTAGGTGACCGTCGGCCCCCGGGCCTCCCTCCCCTCTGTGTTCTCAGGTGTGGCCCACAGAGCTTTCGACAATGATGTGGATGCCCTGTGTAACCTGCGTGAGTTCTTCAACTATCTACCGCTCAGCAGCCAGGACCAGGCTCCAGTCCGCGAGTGCCATGACCCCAGGTGGGTGGCAGCGGGCTTGTCCTTCTCTGGCCTTCTGGCCCCATCCCGATGGGACCTCGGGTCAGCTTGGAGCAGGTTGCGGAATATGTCAACAAGGTCCCAGCTGTGGTGACGTTG